>NW_028280859.1:2745000-2937500 GCF_059751285.1 Brachycentrus maculatus
CCGAAATAACTCGATAATCGCTATTTTATTACATATATCCATTATCCTTTTTGCAATAAATATCAAGCTTACTGTATTTTGATGGATTGACAACATTTTGAGTGCGTCCAAATACTTGCTCACAAATCTGGATTATCTCCATTTAACGGAGTTATTTTTCATATAATTTTTTGACATCTCATCAAAGATGAAGAAGAATATGGAAGTCTGGGAATTTATTTACCCGTAAATGCTTAGACTTTCATATTCTTCTTCATCTTTGATGGGTTGATGCTACGTTTTCTTGTAATGCAATACGTATTTTGATATGAAGAATTTATTTTAGTTCTTCTGTGCATAGTAAAATTAGGTTATATTATAAAACAACGTTACCGACATCGTCATACTGATGATAGCCACATATGACGTAGATAACCTGAATATTTACCAGACGATTGCCATGGATTCTCCTAGAAAGACATCTAGAGGAAGATCAAAGAATTCATGGATGATACAGAAAGATAACATGATTCGAAGGCATGGTCTAGGTGACGTTGTATATGATAGAAGTACCTACATCCTGAGGATGAGGAGAGCTGACCCCATCAGTCTAAAAAATCGATAAGTCAGGAAAAAGAAGATTATAATTTTTTTTATTTAAAAAAAAGAAATATTTCTGTTTTTATTATGTACAAAAATACATAAATTTCATACTATTTCTGTGAGCCTAAGCGGCTCATTATTAGAAATAGGTATCAAATTGTGGTAAAGTGGATTCGAAACGAGAAACTCTGACTCAAGAGTCCGCGACACAATTTTTTTTTATCGACTTAAAAACAAATGCAAAGATAACAAAAATAAACGGAACTGTAAAAAGGATATAAAGATTTGTAATAAAACAGAGTGATTTCTAAACAACCTTAGTTATAATATCCTTTCATTGGGTGACTGCCAAATAAATAAAATAAAAAACTTCTTAAAACTTAAAGGTTGACGTGAACAATTTTTTTAGGAAAAAAGTTCTTGACGTATTAAGTAAGTTAATTAAACATTCAAATTTTTGCATAGCGCATGTGTTTCATAATAATAATAATAAACCCTTATCCGCACCCCGATGGTGCATAGGGCACTGTGTCATATAAACGCAGTGTTATCTTGATCGTTTACACATGAAGGAAAGGTGATCAGCCCTCCGCTTCAGGTACCAGTCCATGGTAATATTGAATAAATATTACAGTGAAAAAATCACTTATATTTATTTTACCCCCCTTGGGAATCGAACCCGGGACCTCCAGAACGGTAGCCGAGCGTGCTGACCATTACACTACGGAGGCGGACAAAATGTTTCGTGTTTCATACAAAACGTTTTAAAAGTAATATTCGCAGTCACACTTTTAGTTAAGTACCTGCTCGCGGCACGCTAATGGGACCCTCGCACGAACGGTTCACCGTGTAACGTGTAACCCGCGCGATTTAATTTATTATGTCTGAGACCCGTAACTTTACGTATGTAAGACCGAGAGAAGTTTATTATCTGCTGCAGTTGTAACGTTGGGTGCATATTTTATGCAGATAGCATATCGTATTTGCCGCTATAATAAATACTTGTGTCCAATTTGAAGAAAAAAAAACCCAACCAACTAACCGTCTCGCCATTTCATCGCAGAGGCAGAGAGAATAGAACGCCACTCATATCTGCCTTTGAACACAATCATCGCCTCTTATGTTTCGACTGTTGGCCTGATCGCTTTCAATGCTTCTTCCTCTGCTTCTAATACAACCACATTTACCTCAATTTTTTTGCCGTTCATTCTTCACTCATTCGTTCCACATGTCCAAACCATCTCAACATAGCATTCTTAACTTTATCCATAATGCTATCTCAGCCTTGCATTCTTTCTTTATTTTGTTATTAAAACATCTATCATACATCGTTTTGCCGCAAATTCTTCTGAGGGTTCGCATTTTGACTGTAAATGTTTTCTAGTTATTTGTTGGATATTTGGTAATCTAACGTTGCTGACTTTAAAAAAATAATTGTTAGTAAATAATTTGACAGAAATAATAAATAGTAAATAATTTGACACTTTGTTCGCCTCCATAGTGTAGTGGTTAGCGCGCTAGACTACCATGCTGGAGGTCCCGGGTTCGATTCCCAAGAGGGTCGAAATAAAAATTAGTGATTTTTTAGTATTATATTTATTTAATATGACCCAGGACTGGTACCTGAAGCGGAAGGCTGATCACCTTTCCTTCGTGTATTTAACGGTCGAGATAACACTGCTTCCATACGATGCAGTGCCCTATGCACCATTGGGGTGCGGATAAGGGTTAGAAGAAATAATTTTACGTCAATACTAAAAGTTAATGGCGTTGCAGAATTCACACAGCCACCTGACAATAGAGAACTGATTATAATCCCAACTTTTCAAACATGCAGCTAGTTTTAAAAAAAGTGTGCACGTATTTATTATGCATAGCGTGCAGTGTGCTAAAAATGCATTCATAAAAAAACCATTTATTATATCGTGTCGTGAAATGCCCTACATTCGTGGGGTTAGGACCAGAATCGCACGTCCTGTTGTCGTAAAAACATATTCAGTGAAAAATCCGCATTTTCCGTTAAAACAAATGATTCCACCTGCGCTACCATTAGTTTTCATTAATGTCAAACGTTTTCCTGCGCTGAAAATGGCGTCCGCCGCATCGAAATGTTTTGAATTGATTGGTTTTATGCGCCATGTGTTTTGAATTGTTCGCCAGAATTTTCCGATTAGTGAAGGACCATTGTCATTTTTATTTGTTTTGTTTTAGTCTGAAGCCCTTTCCACGGTAGGAACTGTGCGCGAATAGCGCCGAATTTCACGTACCTACCGTGTTCTGTGCTCATTCAATATTTTTTGTCATAAAGTTTTTAAAATCGTATTTCGAATATCGAATTACAGCATAACCTAAAACAATATAATCAGTTTTCATAGAAAAATTCAATGATAAAGAAATCCATAGATTTTGTTTTATTTTTCGAAATTTGAATATCTCAGTTGTAAAATATTTTAGTACTAGTTTTGTTTTTAATTTTAAATTATGAAATGAACGTTTTTATCGACATCTTTATCATTATTTAAAAAAACAAAAAAAGTTTTTATTATTTACAAAAATACTTCAATTTCAAACTATTTCCGTGAGCCTAAGCGACTCATTATTGGAAATAGGTATCAAATTGTGGTAGAGTGGATTCGAACTGAGAAACTCTGACTCAAGAGTCCGCGACACTAACCACGGGACCACAACCCGACACATCGATATCATAAATGTTATTCTTAATTTCCGAATGGACATTAATTTTAATTATTCTTATTATTAAAATGAATTTCCGTTTTTATTTTATTGAATGTTTTAATATAATATACCGTTTATCAAAACCATATTTTAACAACACGAAATTCGGAATTATTTCATTTCATTTTATACGACTCATTTTATTTTACATTTATTTTTAGTACAATGGTGTGTATTTTTGTGTTTTAAATCAATTATTAAGCACTTTGTATATTTTTAAATCACTTGTATTCGCTAATTTGGTTAAAATTTAACCTTGTAACAAAAATTTGCTCAAAGTGCCATTCTCATCCCCCATTTCCTACCCTCATCTAGTTAAAACAATCTTTCTTGACAATCACCACCGCTTTGTACTTATGTGTTTAAAACCAAAGTAATCACAATTGACAACCACACTACTCAAATTTTTGGAACTCCTATATATGATAATACAGTAAACCCTATAACGTTGAAATAAGTACCATGTTATCGGAGATTATATTATGGAGGGTTAATATTTTTAAAATTGTATTTTAATTTAATAGTGACTCTCGTCATGGGTAGAATTGGTAAATGTTACACGTGTGTGAAGTGATCTCTTAAAGTAGCCTGTGACGGTCGTCAGCCCCTTAAATGCCCAGACTTCCATATTCTTCTTCACCAAAAAAATGACAAAAAAATAATATGACTTATTTCAGTTATTTCCATTGGTCAAAATGTAAAAATATAATTTAAAACATGAATGCCTTATAACCTTTTCTCCGATAACGCGATACTTAGCGGTGTTTACTGTATATATCGCTCACTCCTTTCAACAACGTCATACATCAAAAATCGTCAATTTTCAGTTGAGCATGTTTTCAGAATGCCCAGAAAATGTACTATATCCCAGCAAAATCAGCATATTTAAAACTTAATATTTACCCGCTACAGGGCAGAAAGTGTTTTTTTTGCATTTTGAAGAAAATGTATTGTTTAATTATTTTTTTTAAATACACAAAATATTTTTACTTTTTTTATTTTTTTACAAAAATGTTAATAAAATTAGTATATAACCACTCATCGGTGAGTGGTTATATACTAATTTTATTAACATTTTTGTAAAAAAATAAAAAAAGGAAAAATGACTAACCACAAAGTAAATGCTTTAAATATTAATAATATTGAGAATACACAAAATATTTTTCAAATAAAGAAAAAACATTCAGGTTTTACCTAAAAAGATCTGTTGCACACTAAAACGTTCAATAAGTGGCTTGATATTTATTTTTAATACATTTTATTATATTTGTAAACTTTAAAAACGATCTCCTGAAAAATCAAGTATTTTGATATATGACATTGTTGAAAAGAGTGAGCGATATGGTATGATCAATCTCACGATACAGTAAATTTAAGTTCACAACATCCACCATGTTGGATTAAGGTCCATTTTACCTTTCTTACATTATCTATTTGCAATAAACTTCATCTTAAAAATTTGCTATTCTCCTCATCTCTGATCCCCGTAGCGGGGGTTTCCCTTTCCTAATTCTACCGTATAAAATCCGAATTAGTGGATATTCTGCAGAATGGGAAAATTGAACGAATTTCGTGACACGCAAGACTAAAGTCCAATTACTTCCATTTTCTTCCCGATCACTAACTACCCTCATACAAAATTTCTGCTTTGTTTAGTATTCAGGGGATGAAAGGCTTTTTATTTACCTGCGTGTTGTGGAAATACTTTCGCCACTTAAGGGCGGGTGATCTGCGCTGTTTTCCGCATCCGTTTTTCTCCTCATAAACTTTTCATGTTCAAATCTCTTGGTCCTAAAATTAATTACAGCTCTTCGCAAAGTTTTAAGTCTTTTGTGAGCTGAAAAATTAATATTTTAACCGCATTAGTTTGTATTATAATGTTAACAGAATGTGAATCGAATGAGTGAAGAAAGAATATTAAAACAAATTAAGGCGGTTGTAGTTGGTAATACACCGAATGCATTCGAAATGCGATCTCTCAGACGAGTGTGCGGCAAAGCGATGTTTGACTAAAGTGACCATACGTCCCGTTTTGAACGGGACCGTGCCGTTTTTAGATGTTTTTTATGTATATTATTAATTCCTCTTATTTTCTTTATCAAAATTCCTTTTCTTTTTATTAATACACAAAAACTATGAAAATATACGTGTTTTCTTGAATATACATACTATTTCGTAAAAAAATGATAGATGTCCCGTTTTGAGGACAAAAATAAATGGTAAAATAAAATAATATTATGAATGACAGATGTTCGAATGGTGATATAAGTGAATAATGTAAGGCTGAGATAAGCATTATCGATAAAATTAAGAAAGGTGTGTTGAGATGGTTTGGGCATGTGAATCAAATGAGTGAAGAACGGATAGTAAAACTAATTATGAGGCAAATTTGGTTAGTAATAGTACCAGAGGAAGACTGAGGACAACTTGGCATGATCAAGTATTTCAAATAGTTGAATGTGGTCAGGTCAGGAGTCATGTACTTATCTTGTTTGCTTTGAATAATAAATAAATTTTGATTTACGGCCCGGTAGGAAATCTCATTTCTAAAATCTGGCCCGGCTACTGAAAATGTTGGCCACCCATGGTTTAAACCTTTATATCTCCCTTATTTATCTACAGATTTCAATAAGAATGTTACCAATAGTCTTGTGATTTTTCATAATAATTTATTAGCTAATAAACCAACATCGTGACAAAAACCTATTATTATTACTCGTGGAATGAATTAAAGAATTCGTACATAAATCACTTAAAACGTTCGTCATGCTTTAGGTCATTAGTTTGATATGCCCGTAGGTCAGAGAGACAATGATAAAAAAATATATTTCATAAAAATATGTTATATCTTAGCCGACCTTAATAAAATTTCTTCGGAGACATTATGTTGACACTAAAGTGCTATTATTGTCAAATGAGAATAAGCTTTTTCTGAGCCCTGTTAGTTTATTTGTAAAAGGGTTCGTAGACTTAGTTTAACGGGTGTGTTTTTTAGTTTTTTTTAGTTTTTTATGTGTGTTTTTCTTTTCCGTTACATTTCGGTACTAATAATGCTATAATACGGGTCGTCAGCAAGCAGTTATTACCGTTTGCGTATCGCTCACTCCTTTCAACAACGTCACATATAAAAAAAACTCGTTTTTAAAGTTTAAAAATAAAATAAAATGTATTAAAAATAAATATCAAGCCACTTATTGAAGTTTTTACTGCGCAACAGATCTTTTTAGGTAAAACCTGAAGGTTTTTTCTCCATTTGAAAAATATTTAGTATATTTAAAAAAATAATTAAACAATACCATTTGTTCAAAAAGCAAAAACAACATTTTCTGCCATGCAGCGGGTAAATATTAAGTTAAACACATGTCGCTTTTGCTGGAATATAGTACATTCTCTGGGCATTCCGAAAATATGCACAACTGAAAATTTACGATTTTTCATATACTTATGACGTCGTTGAAAGGAGTAAGCGATATGGGATGAATCGCAGCGTACTATAATACTTTTACTTAATTTTAAATTTATGTTTCACTTGCTAAATACCGCTATTAACACTCTCCTTATCAATCATCGTTTACTTTGTGTAATACCACTTTCATAAACACTAATTCGTGACTACCGGTTTAGGAATAATCATTCTATCATCAGGTCATTGAAATAAAATTATTACGGTCTGACATTTAAACAAAAATAAAATTTTGAAAGAGAGAAAGAAGAGAAATGAATCTCAATGGGAAATTTTTTTAAAAGTGGATTTAAATTTAAATTTAGCTGGTAATTTATTATGGTTATTATTATTATTATTATGGGTAAGTTTTTATTGATTGCTTTACTAATTTAAACATTTTCTAGATTATCTAAACAACGACCAGTTTTATTGACATGTGAAATTTCGATTCCCGTTGATTTATTAAAATTATAGTCTTCAGATATACGGTGATTAGCAAATTCAGGAAAATCTGATATTGAATTTACGCGATGTATTTTTTATGTAAAAGGCTGGACAATTGTAACTATTTAATTTATAAACACCAGAATGATTCAATTCATCTTATTTATCTTTACAAATTATATTTGTATTACACAAAGTGAACGATGAATGATAAGGAGAGTGTTATATTACCATACCGCAAAGTTAACAATGCTTTTAATATACAAAATAAATACCACTACTATTCATTATTGACTGATTCTTTTTTTGTGATGACATTTGGATACAAATCTGATTTCATTTTCGAGTTTCTAACTCATTTCATCCCCCCCATAAATGAAGAATATCGTATTTTCACAATTATAATATCACGTGATTTATCCTGTGGTTTTTTAGAAACTGATTTATTTCTGGGATTTTAAAATATTGTGTAACATGTTGGTTTTCCTTATCATATTTTTGTGACAGATTTACGAGTTGGTGTAAAATGTAATATGACCATGGGATGGTGTGTTGTAACTTTTAGTGAAAAAAAAATTATTGAACATAGTTAATAAAATTATACAATTTATTTAATACAATTTCCATACATTTCCAATTAATACAATCTTATAATTTTAGTTGCCCTGAGCCTCTCAAAAAAAAGAGTCTGAGCTCTTGTGTTTGGAGAAAGACTTTTTTTATTTTTTTTGTTTTTGTTTGTTGTATCATGTTATACATTTTTTTAAAAATATTACAGTGGAACAAATATATTTATGCGGTACGAGGGTGTTATCTTGTTTAGTTTTGTAATGTTTGTTTGTCAATATATGTCTGTCGTGTTCGTTGAGTTTCCTTTTTAGAATGTTTGTGTCTTTTATATTTTTCATGCGAATGGATAATGAGAGAATGGCTAATAAAATATAGGTGGCGAATGTGAGCGGGAAAACAGAACGAGGACGGCCGAAAAAGATTTGGCACTATCAGATCAATCAGAACCTGAAATCTGGTGGTCTCAAAGTTCTGTGTAATCGGAGAGCATGCATGAGGGAGGAGTGTATGTCAGGACAGTAGAGTGTGGCGTTCCATCTTTTCCGCCTACCCCTGCGGGGAAACGGCGTGATGGTAGTAGTAATAAATTATCACACAAAAATTTTTAGTAGACGGTATTATACTTTTATTACCGTTAATACTTTACATTGAAGTTACAGCGTTTTTTTTTCACTGCTTTATTTTGTTATTATAAAAGCACTTACTTTAGATATTAAGATTTAGCATAGTGAATTATTTCATGATGTAGCATACATACGAGTACTTAATAAAAACAATATCAAGATTTTTTCCTCTCCCAGAAGCATTTTTTCGCGAGATTTAAAATAATTGTTCTGAAGTGTTTCCTGTTTTTTACGCATAAAATGAAGGTATTTTTTTTTTAATATGTGTAATTATGAACTTAATCCTAATAATGAAGAATTGCTTTTATAATATTTAAAAACATTTTAATTTTTGCCTTTTTAAGGGTAGGGTAGTTAATTAAATTAATTTATTCGGTAATAACGTAAGTATTATTGCGAGAAATTTTCTATTATATTCATATTTATTTACAGCCAAAGTCAATTTTTAAAACCGAAATGTTTTTCACTTAAAAGTATGGTATCAAAATTTATTTTATGACCTCAGTCTACGTTTTAATTGAACATGCCAAGTACAAGGTTTTATAAGAGTTATATTTGCGAATAAATATTTTTTTAAATCAAAACCTTTGAATTTCTCGTATGCTGTAAATTCAACCGGACAAACGAATTTTGCTCGGTGTATCTTTCAGATTACGTTTTAACGCATAATTACGAGCATTTTGAGTTATAACATCATAAAAAGGTTTACCGTTTAAAGAGGAAAACTTTTACTCTGGGTTTTAAACGGATTCCGTATAACCATTTTATCGGGACAAAAAATATTTTTCCATTAAAACGCTTCGATTTAAAAAGGGGATGAAAAAATCCGACTCTCAAAAGGCTCGATTGTTATGTTTTCATATTTCATATTTTTATTTTGCAATTTCTCTACAAATGCTTAAGTTGCAGGATATATTTGTTTTCGAATAAAAGTGGAAAATTTACTTTGTTGCTTTGAGCTTTGCAATAAATGTTTTTTTTTTCAATGTTACTATTATTTTGATAATGTATTCTATGCCATCCAAAATAATGGCCATTTTTTTGGATACGTTTAAACTAAATATTGTAACATTGTTGAAATCAGGAAAGAATACAGGGTGAGTTGAGATGGTTAAAAATTTGTTTAAGTGAAGCATGAAATTGGCAAAATAATGATGGACGTAGACTGAATGAAGACGAACTACGATCTGTCGAATAGATTTTCGAATGGTAATGAAAGGAATGAAGGTGTGTTGAGATGATTTTGACATGTCGCTCACTCCTTTCAATAAAATATCGTCATATTTCAGTTGTGCATGTTTTCGGAATGCCCAAAAAGTGTACTATATCCCAGCAAAAGCAGCATATTTTTAACTTAATATTTACCCGCTACAGGGCAGAAAGTGTTGTTTTTGCATTTTGAAGAAAATGTATTGCTTAATTATTTTTTTAAATATACTAAATATTTTTCAAATGGAGAAAAAACTTTCAGGTTCTACCTAAAAAGATCTGTTGCATAGTAAAAAGTTCAATAAGTGGCTTGATATTTATTTTTAATACAATGTGTTATATTTTTAAACTTTAAAAACTTTCTCCTGAAAAATAAAGTTTTTTGATTTATGACGTTCTTGAAAGGAGTGAGCGATATGTAAAATTGATTTGTTCACAAATGATTGTTGTATTATGCATTTTTTAATTACTAATTTTGTGTGTTTCCCTTGTTACAGGTGAGTTATACCATATGTTCAACATGACTTAAATATGCCACGTATCTCAGTAAGTAATTAATGTTTTTAAATTTTGCATTTTTCAACGCTCTCCTTATCATTCATGGTTCACTTTGTTTTATACCACTTTATTGAATGATAAGGAGATATACTATTCGGTGAATGATAAGGAGTGTTATATTACCATACCACAAAGTTTACAATGCTTTCGATATACATAATATATTTTTATTTTTCACTTATACACACAAAAAGTCAAGTCAAAAAACACTTTTTTCACCGCACTTAAAATATTTTATAATCCGGTGCCTTTTGCATAACTAGCAGCTCTATTTGAGGTAAGAAACTCTAAAAGAAATGGAATATTTTTAATGTGATGTTTTTTACCATTATGGTCAAAAGCAGTGGCGTGCACGGGTTTTTAATGAGGGTAAGCAGTGAGAAAAACAACATTAATTGATGTTGAAAACAACGGGCCGTAGACTACTGCCTTCACTAAAGGAACGAAATTCTAAAAATGCGTATTTTACTGCTGAAAGATAGAGTTGAAAACTTTTATTTTATAATTAATTTTTGAACACTTTGATGATGTCGGTAACGACTAAACCCGGTCACTGGTCAAATAAACTTAAAGTGCAAAAATCTGCATATATGCTGTTTTATAGCAAACTAACTAACTTACCACCACGCCGCTTCCACGCAAGGGTAGGCGGAGAGAATGAAACGCCAAACCACTCTGTTTTTGTAAACATTCTTCGCTTCTTCCAAATTTATGCCCCACCTCACGCACACCATACGATTATTGCGAGTCCTGACCCGGCCCCTTAAAGTATTTGACATACCTGATCGTAAAAAGTTTTCCTCGGTCTTCCTCTGCTTATTTTTACAACTACATTCGCCTGATAAATTTGTTTTACCGTTCTTTCCTCACTCATACGTTCCACATGTCCAAACCATCTCAACACACCTTTCTTTAATTTTATCGATAATGCTTATCTTAGCTTCGCATTATATCGTTATATCACCGTTCAAACATCTATCGTACATCGTTTTTGTCGCACATAAGTCTGAGGGATCGCATTTCGACTGCATTCAGCCTACTGTCATGCTTCTTTAGCCAACTCCATGCTTTACTTCGATACATGTTGTTTTAGTATACAATTTATCGTTGTCTCACTATGGTTTTGCGTACGAGACTTTGCCCCCTATCGCCTACGCGTTGTAAGTTACATATATTATTATAAACTGTATCTCTATTTATCTCCTCAAATAAGTTGACAGTAAAAACGTCGTATCTTCGCATTGGCTTTCTTCCAAATTTAAATGTGTTTATTCCTCGGCGGATTGTCAACTTTGCTTTCAAGTGAGGGAAAGGAATCTACTTCCTCCTCTTCCTCTCATACATCTACCGCCGACTCATTTGTTCTTTCTGTTGTCACACACATTTGTATGTGTGACTTGTCACCGTGAATTAATTACATAATGATAGCATTCTTAACCTTTCCCTTACGGCGCTAAAAACTTCCGCGTGCAACGGTGGTATGTATTTTGTACACCATATGAAAATGTCCGCCTCCGTAGTGTAATGGTCAGCACTCTCGGCTACCATTCTGGAGGTCCCGGGTTCGATTCCCAGGGGGGGTCAAATAAATATATGTGATTTTTTCACTGTAATATTTATTCAATATTACCCTGGACTGGTACCTGAAGCGGAGGGCTGATCACCTTTCCTTCATGTGTAAACGATCAAGATAAACGCAGTGTTTATATGAAGCAGTGCCCTATGCACCATTGGGGTGCGGATAAGGATTTTATTATTATTATTAAATAAATATTTGATTTTATTTTATTCATAAATATTGCTTTTATTGACTATAGTTGAAGTTGAAATCTATCAATTTTGTAATATTAGCTCTGGTAAGTATCTGAAAACGAGAAAAAATTACATCGCAAGTAGCCGCAATAGCTAGCGTAGCGACACGACCGCCGCGTAAGACGATCTTCGCACTACTGGCGCAGTAAACACGCTACGAGGTACGCGTGTACGCAAGCACATATTGGGAAACGTTTGTGTATTGGTGATTTTATCCCCGATTTTTTCATAAATTATTTAGAGTCGAGTTGTAGTACTTGCATATCACCAGGAGGGAAAGGTTAAAATTCCTCCTAAACAAATGAGAATCAATATTTTCTCTATGGCTTTGCTTTGAACGTATTGTAGAAACAGTAAAAAATACGTTTCATCGTAAATCTGTCGGTACATTTCGTTTGTTGTGCCGTAACGCTCGTTTTGCGTTAAGTGGTATTATTTATTACGCAATATTTTTACGCAAGATGTGTCACGATATTAATAGCGCCCAAGTAGCAATATCTTAATTTTACCGTATAACGGTTAGCGCGTTTGTCTGCCGTGCATGAGGTCTCGGGTTTGATTTCTGATTATGTCAATATGTAAAAAAAGGTCATTGTAGATTTTAATTTAATTATTTATTTTAAAACATATTACAAACCTACTTGAGTCAAATAAATAATATTCCTGATGAGTAATTTCCAATACTTATTTTGGGATTGAGGTTAACAAGACTGAATCACAAAAAATATAAAAAATTAAACAAAACTAACACAGGGTAAAATTTAAAATACAAAACAATAAACGGGTATACTAAATAGGCATATAAAAACATTAGGTAAGAAGCATGTTAAAAGGAAACAAATGAGAAAATATAACTATGTAATCACTAACACAAATATCTTTAGATAAAGTATTTTTTCAATTAATTTATTTTGGATCCCTGACTGCGTTCTATTTTATATATGTATGTCAGGCAGCTGGTTAATTTGGGTAAATACAATATATTGCAAGGACCTCACTCCAAACTTAGTTGTGTTTATCGGCCCCACATGCATTTTATTATGTCTTCGTGTATTATGTTGATGAATTTCTTTGTTAACCCTTTCCGGTCCCCCAAAATTTAAAAAAAAATGTAGGTAGACAGTTACATATCCATTGGGAAAAAAAAACTTTTGTCCTCTGCTCCACATACTGTTGTAATAGAAACGAGTGACAAAAATGTAAGCTAGGAATTTGAATAAATAATACTAATGACGAAAAAAATGTCGAATAACATCCGACATGGGACCTAATAGGAAAAAATCGATGTCGAATGAGATTCGACATTGGACCAGTATAAAAAGCGGTTTGGTGTTGTTAATATCGTGCTTGTGAGTTGGAAAAGCGTAACAATTAATTTTAGGACAACCCAAGCTAGGCGTACATGAGCTATATAATTCACCCTTGCCAAATTTTGTCAGTCATACGCAATTCTTAAAATACACAGGTATTTCTATCATTTTACAATAGTCAGTTCACCCTTTCAAGGATCTGTTCACGTTGACCCCTGAAAAAATCGATATTATTTGTCAATGCTGCCGGGAAACATTTTATAAATGGAAAATTATTATTTGTGTTTTGTGAATAATATTTAAGCCTTCTATTTTTTGACAGCTTCATCTTCTTTGGAAATCGTTCCCTTTCAAAAGAGCTTTTTCATGAAAATTCTCGCTTCGAAAACTCCTATTGGTAACTAAGTAAATAAAGTAAAAACTTTTAATTTTAGCTTCAACATTTTTCATTGCTCGTTTAGATATTTTTACTTAATTAAATATTCTTAACAAAATATCCAATTATATCTTTAAAAAGTTTAGTAAATGGTTATATTATGTATAGTAAAAATAGAAAGGTATGACTAAAAATAATTTTTCGGGCGATAATTGAATATTGTCTTATGACTGATTTACATATATATATATATATATATATATATATATATATATATATATATATATATATATATATATATATATATATATATATATATATATAAATAATATAAAACCCTTATCCGCACCCCAATGGTGCATAGGGCACTGCGTAATACAAACGCAGTGTTATCTTGATCGTTTACACATGAAGGAAAGGTGATCAGCCCTCCGCTTCAGGTACCAGTCCAGGGTAATATTGAATAAATAGTACGGTAGCTGAGCGTGCTGACCATTACACTACGAAGGCGAACAAAATTGACTGATTGACATAAGACAATCTAATATTTCTAATTCTTATGATTTTAATTTAATATTTAATAATTGAATTGAATATTTGATAATTGAATATTGTCTTATGACTGATTGACATAAGACAATATAATATTTCTAATTTTTATGATTTTAATTTTTGTTTAATTCTCGATTTTATTAACACTGTGTTAATTTTTCTTTGTCACAAAGTTTATACTTTTACCTTTTCGGGAAAGCGTCACCAGTGCAGTTCGTTAAGTAGTAAGGTGTTGTAATTTTATTGAGAAATTCCAAAAATCAGTCTCGCTGCAGTGTTTAACACTGATTGCATTCGAGTCATTTTATTGTTAGGTAGACCCGTGTAATATACTATTACGATAATCGACTCTAGATACTTTAAACGTATTTATCAACAGATGGGCAGCATCAACTGGCAGATTTTTGAGCATGTTCTTAATACTTTAGCTGCGTTCAATATATCGCGAACAATCATGATATGCTGATGGGTAGAATTGGTGAATGTTACTAAACTAGCCAATGTCGGTCGTAAGCCCCGTAAATGCCCAGACTTCCATATTCTTCTTCATTTATGTATTTATTTATTGGAAAACCAACAGAATATTTAACAAAAATAACATAGTATAATAACATAAAAAAATTAAATTCCAATCATAGGTTTTCACTTAAGTAATCTAAAAATAAAAATAAACTGTCATGAACATAAAAGTATAGCTATATAATAAACTTAAATTAATTTTTTTTATCAAATAATATAAATTTTCTTTATCAACTTGTCAAATAGACATCAACAATATTCAATTCAATTCTTAAACGTATTAAAAGAAACATTATTTATGTCTATTTCATTGTCCGCCTCCGTAGTGTAATGGTCAGCACGCTCGGCTAACGTTCTGGAGGTCCCGGGTTCGATTCCCAGGGGGTGTCAAATAAATATAAGTGATTTTTTCACTGTAATATTTATTCAATATTACCCTGGACTGGTACCTGGAACGGAGGGCTGATTACCTTTCCTTCGTACGTTAACGATCAAGATAACACTGCGTTTATATAATGCAGTGCCCTATGCACCATAGGGGTGCGGATAAGGGTTTAAAAAAAACATTAAGCATTACATTGCACATATCGCAGGCTCGATTTAAATATGAATTTTGGTAGGACTTGGTGTGCATTTTAGAGATTTTGAATAAATTTTTGTTTCTGGTCTGTGCTCCCGGGACTCTAAAATTGATGAGTGATAAAAGCTCTAGGGAATCTACATAATTATTTAAAATTTATGTTGAAATGTCAAAAAAATTGTTTAAGTTGGTACCTCATTACAGGTAAATTGATGTAAGTTTCTTGGATTGTCTGAAAAACTCATTGTTCTAGCGTTCAAGCGTTGATCAGTAGCAGAAGTGGCGTTGGTGACAAATTATGCAATTTCGTACGAGCGAAGTGTGTCAAACGTATTATTAGACTCGGCAATACACTACCATGCCAGGGAAACGAGAATGAGCCGAGTTTCTTGTATTCATTGCATTTAAATAGCATTCATTTTCAAATTGTCTCTTGAGTGCAAACAGATTTCAGGAACTTATTAAGCGCTCTGTTTGAATTCGATTTAATACGTAATTAGTGTATCACGCTTGTACGAACACTTGACTGTTTTGAATGTGTTCAAATCATTGATATTAATCTTATACTGGATTAAGATGTATTAAGTCTATGGGATTTTTTAATTTTTATTTTTATATATCGCTCACTCCTTTCAAGAACGTCATAAATCAAAAATCGTCTATTTTTAGTTGTGCATGTCTTCGAAATGCCCAGAAAATTTACTATATCCCAGCAAAAGAGGCATATTTTTAACTTTATATTTACCCGCTACAGGGCAGAAAATGTTGTTTTTGCATTTTGAAGAAAAGGTGCTCGGCTGTCCAAATTTAAAACACAGTAAGGGACATTTTTTTTGTAGTACGTTTTTTTTGCATTTATGGACTAAGTAGACTCTACTTAGTCCAAAAATGCAAAAAAAACGTACTACAAAAAAAATGTCCCTTACTGTGTTTTAAATTTGGACAGCCGTACTGTTTAAGTATTTTTTAAAAATTTATTAAATATTTTTCAAATGGAAAAAAAAACCTTCAGGTTTTACCTAAAAAGATCTGTTGCACAATAAAAAGTTCAATAAGTGGCTTGATATTTATTTTTAATACATTGTGTTATATTTTTAAACTTTAAAAACGTTCTCCTGAAAAATCAAGTTTTTTTATTTATGACGTTCTTGAAAGGAGTGAGCGAAATATACGGTACTATTGTACTATTTACATAATAAGAATAAAATAAAACATCAATTGCGATACATCAATTCAAGTTGTTTTAAACTACTTACATGTTATAAATGTTATATGAAGAATAACAATAAAAAAATATATATGGTATAAAAATAAAATATTATATTGAAAGTAAACAATAACACAAATAAACTAACTTTTCAATCAAAACGTGACATTCTGGGCTAGGAATAAATTTGTTATTTTGCCAATTTACATTTCGCTCACTCCTTTCAAGAACGTCGTAAATCAAAAATCGTAAATTTTCAGTTGTGCATGTTTTCGGAATGCCCAGAAAATGTACTATATCCCAGCAAAAGAGGCATATTTTTAACTTAATATTTACCCGCTACAGGGCAGAAAGTGTTGTTTTTGCATTTTGAAGAAAATGTATTGTTTAATTATTTTTGTAAATATATTAAACATTTTTTCAAATGGAGAAAAAACCTTCAGGTTTTACCTAAAAAGATCTGTTGCACAGTGAAAAGTTCAATTGGTGGCTTGATAATTTTTTAAAAACATTGTGTTATATTTTGAAACTTTAAAAACGTTTTCCTGAAAAATATTTTTTTTTGATTTCTGACGTTCTTGAAAGGAGTGAGCGATTTACGAAGCGATATATTGTAAAAGTCTATATTGGTGGCATATTCATTACTAGTATTTTGGAATCTTATGTAGTATGTATAGGAGTATTAAAGTGAGCTACCGTCCGAGCATTTGGACAATAAAATAAAGTAGATATTCTACTAGGCCGTGGCGGTACATAGAATGATGTCAGTTTTAGCAATTCAGGGCTGTCAAAAATTGGTTTGATGATTTTATACAACGTTATAATATCTGAGGCAATTAGTCTTTCGTTTAATTTGGTTAATTTTAAAAGATACAGCATTAATCATAATAGAACATAGAGATATTGAATCATGGAGTTGGAAAAATAAGGATGAAAGTAGACTGAATGCAGTCGAAATGCGATCTCTCAGACGATTGTGCGGCAAAACGATGTAAGATAGATGTTCGAATTGTGAAATAAGGAAGGAACGCAAATCTGAGATAAGCATTATCGATAAAATTATAAAAGGTGTGTTGAGATGGTTTGGACATATGGAACGAATGGAAAGAACGGTATAATTAATTCACGGTGAATGTAGTGGAAAAGAAAAAGAAAGAAAGAAAGGTGGAAAAAGAAGCCGAGGAAGACCGAGAAAAACTTGGCACGATCAGGTGTATCAAATACTTGAATGCGGTCAGGTTAGGAATCAAAAAAATGATGCATGAACATGGAAGATGCGAAGAATGTTTGAAAGAAGACAGAGTGGTGTGGTGTTCTATTGTCTATGCCTACCCCTGCGGGGAAGCGGCGTGATGGTTAGTTACTTAGTTAGTTAGTTAAATACTTCAATTTATATATAATATATATATATATATATATATATATATATATATATATATATATATATATATATATATATATATATATATATATAAATACCCATTATTATATAACGGACTTTCGGCTTTAACGGACATCCCCTCCCCCAAATTAGTCCGTTATATCGTGTTTTTACTGTACCTTTATTCATTTTATTTTCAGATTGTGATATCCCTTTCTTGTTATTATTATTTGTTATTATTTGCAATAATTCTAAGCGAATTAAATATTTGTACAAATACAAAACAAAGGAATGATGGCAATTTCTGTATTTCAAAATGCATTTTACGTGCATCAAGGACTAGTCAACGTGCGATATCAGTGTACTAAGAGTAAATCTTTTGTTTTACTCTTATATTCGGAACAGATCCAAGGTTTTTTCGTGTGCATTTCAAATGACCCTCTCGAGGCTTTTTCTATGAATTATTTTGGACAAAATGAGTAATTTTTAGACGAATACTCCATTGTTCGACAGGTACCATTGTTCGTTTCGACATTGCTCGATCATGATGTAAATAAGCTCTTTATAATGGCTCAAACATTTCGCTCACTCCTTTCAAGAACGTCATTAATAAAAAAAACTTGATTATTTTAAGAGAACGTTTTTAAAGTTTAAAAATATAAAAAAAATGTATTAAAATAAATATCAAGCCACTTATTGAACTTTTTACTATGCAACAGATCTTTTTAGGTAAAACCTGAAGGTTTATTCCTCATTTGAAAAATATTTAGTATATTTAAAAAATTATTAAACAACACCTTTTCTTCAAAATGCAAAAACAATACTTTCTGCCCTGTAGCGGGTAAATATTAAGTTAAAAATATGCCTCGTTTGCTGGGAAATAGTACATTTTTTGGGCATTCCGAAAACATGCACAACTGAAAATTGACGATTTTTGATTTATGACGTTCTTGAAAGGAGTGAGCGATTTGTCATAACGTGTAATTAAAATAATTATATTGATTTTATATTTTAGTTTTAATTGGTAAATACCACTATTACTTAAAATTTATTGGGACACGTGTTTCGATGCTTGAATAAGAAAAAAACACAAATTAAAAATTGATAGATATGACTGCCGAGTCAATTAATTAAATAATTATGAAATATTTCCGATCGTGGTGGGATTTTTTTGTATGAATTTATAAAATAAAATAAACTTTGTTTTAACCACTGTTTATCGGTAAACTTATTCCAACCGGTTTCGACAAGAATTTTGTAATTGTGAAGAAGAAGGGTAATTATCTATAACCTTACTATGAGTATTTCAATGTTTTAGAATTAGTACATAAACCCTGATGATGATAAGGTTCTTGTCGAAACCGGTTGGAATTAGTACCAATAAAAAGTGGTTAAAACAATGTTGTTTTATTTTATAAAGTTTATAAGATGTGCCTGACCTAACCTAACTATGAGAAATTTCAATGTTTTAGAATTAGTACATAAACCCTGATGATGACAAGGTTCTTATCGAAACCGGTTGGAATAAGTGTACCAATAAAAAGTGGTTAAAACAAAGTTGTTTTATTTTATAAAGTTTAAAAATGTGCCACAAAGTATCTGCGAAAAACATTCGAGAAATATTTTATTTATTGTTTCGGCATTAACTTTGTGGTAAGACATGTTACAATGATTAAAGAAAACACTTGTTTTTTACCACTTGAGTTTTATTATACACTACATGTTTCAGAAGTTAAACTTCCATCATTCAGGTCTGTATAATAACTAAAATATAAAATATAAAATTGTTCTATAAATAAGGAGAGGGGAAAGTAAAAAAAAAAGTATTTTTACTTATTCGAGAAAAAAGTAAAATTGTCATTTGATCAGATAATAACGTGATTCACGGATTTATTACACAAAGGGAAGTTTTTATTGTTTTGTTCACAGTTGATTTAGTGTAGTAATTGAACTATTAATTGAGTGTTCTTTCGTAAAGTGTGCGTTTCACCTAAAAGAGCGGTTAAACTCGATTTGATTAAAGTTCGTGATTTCCCCCCCGACTGCTTTACTGCTGTGTGCTGTGTGGCCCCGTCACGCTCGCCGATTAACGTTACTCGTAACGTTATGCGGCGCTGCGTTAACTTACGAGTATGGACAAGTGTCGACGACCGCTGACATTCATTTTACGTCACCATAACGAAAACGTAACACAACGCAACGACATGTCATACAAGGGCTTTCAATCTTCACACACGTGGAATTCTTATTAAACGTGCTTTTGTGATACCGTAGAATGGAATGTTCGCCTCCGTAGTGTAATGGTCATCAAGCTCGGCTACCGTTCTGGAGGACCCGGGTTCGATTCCCAGGGGGGGTAAAAAGAAATATGACTGATTTTTTCAGTGTAATATTTATTCAATATTACCCTGGACTGGTACCTGAAGCGGAGGGCTGATCACCTTTCCTTCATGTGTAAACGATCAAGATAACACTGCGTTTATATGACGCAGTGCCCTATGCACCATTGGGGTGCGGATAAGGGTTTTTATTTTTATTATTATTAGAATGGGGCTACTTGAACTTTGATGTGTTACTTGAGCCCAGTACAAAAAAAATCTGTATTTGGTCTACAATAATGAACGTATCGACATTATTCATTGTTTCCCTGACAGGTGACACTTATTGTCACGAGATGTTCATTATTGTAGACCAAATACAGACTGTACTGGGCTCAAGTAACACATCAAAGTTCAAGTAGCCCCGTTCTACGGTACTTTTATATTGGCTATACAAGGAGGTTTAAGGCGGCCGCTTCCCCGAAGGGGTAGGCATAGAGAACAGAACGCCACACCAATATGTTTTGCAAACAATCTTCGTAACACATAAGAAATGATTAATAGGTTAAAAAAATACTTTTAATTTTATTAATATATTTGGCGTTCAATTTGTAGAAATACATTTTAATTTATACGTATTTTAAATGTTAAAATCAAATACTGATTTTAAGAGTCTACTAAATCGTATTGTATTGTTAAAAAAAACAAAAAATAAAATTAGAGACAATTTTTTCCCCTTTTTTTTCTTATTTAATTTTAATAGATTTATATTATCCACTGACACTTCGTGATGGAATTGCATTTTAATATATTATTAGATAAAAACCAATATTTTTAGCTTTTCCACTTTATTTTTATTTGACCAGCGACCGGGTTTCGTCGTTACCGACATCATCAGACTGGTTATTTGATTTTGACTTTTTTATAAAGATGATGACGTAATTAATTATTCTCATATTAGATGCGCTGATGTTATTCAAAAAAGAAGAATTGAGTTTTTTTCTTCGTTCATATGATGTAAATCGCAACTCTGTAACACAATGGACTTTTTTGTCGTTTGAAATATGCACATAATTCCTTACGCGATTCTTCACTACATTTACAGTTCAAAGAATTTCATAGAAATGTGTAATTACTTGATTACTATGTATTGTTTTATCACATCTCACAACTAAAATTATGCAATTATTATGTTTGCTTTATATCCTGGTTTGAATAAACTTTGCTATTAAAACATACTTTAGCAATCAATGACTCTATGTGATGATTGTTTTGTACATATAAATTATTTTGAGAAATAAAAATACTTTGTTTTTTGATCCACTCACATTTTTATTACCAAACAACTAGTTTCGGCAACAACCTGTTGCCCTCTTCAGGGTTTAATTTATGACCATAAATAAAACCCTGAAGAGGGCAACAGGTTGTTGCCGAAACTAGTTGGTTGTCAATAAAAATGTGAGTGGATCAAAAAACAAAGTCTTTTTATTTCTCAAAATAATATGATCCACAAAGTTAATGGTTTCAATGTTCAAAACATTGTTTTGTACTTTTTTAATCTTCTTCCTTCATATAGATCCTCAGCTCTGTTTGTTCCGTTATCCGTGTATCTAACCATTACGTCACTTCGCTACAGGGGTAGGCAGTAAGTCCGGAATGCAATACAATACCGGAATGAAACACCAATGCGTCTTAGCAAACGTTCTTTGCCTTTTCCACGTTCTTGGATTTTCTCTTATCTGACCATTTTCAAGTGCTTAAATACTTGATCATGTAAAGGTTTCCTCTGCTTCTATTTTCAGCTTCTTATATTTTTCTCATTTTACCATTCTTTCTTGTTTTATTCGTCCAACATGTCTAAACTATCTCTACACACATTACTTCATTTAATGCGTGTTTCAGTCTTGCATTCTTTATAAAATTAATTAACTTAGTTTTCACCACTTTTTTTATTAATACGATTTAACCTACCGGTTTTGATTACGGTTTTAGGATTTTTACGGAGTGTGTGGAAGTTTTTGATGAGAGTATTTAATGTTTTTTAATTAAAATAAACCTTGACGATGACAAGGTTCTTATCGAAACCGGTAGGTTAAATTGTATTAATAAAAAAGTGGTGAAAACAATGTTAATTAATTATATAAAGTTTATAAAATGTGCCACAGAGTATCTGCGGAAAACATTCAAGAAATTACATTCTTTCCTTATTTCACCATTCATACATTATTTTGACACACAGTTAACTGTCATTGCATTTTGACTGCATTCAGTCTACTTTTATCCTTCTTCTGCCACCATTAGGGTTGCCACCAAGACTCTGTTTTGTACTGCTAGTTAAGGTTTCGCTGAAAGGTTTTATATTGTTTAGTCTAATTTCAGTAAACGACATCCTGGCGTGTTTGCATTTCGACGACATTTAGTCTATGTACTTTCATACTTCTTTTGCCAACTCCATGCTTCACTTATAACCATTATAGTTAGTACCAAGACTCAGTCGACATTCCTTGAGTTCTAATTGCAGCACATCAAGTTACATTGCAACTTGCATTTGATACTTCTAGGTACAGATACAGATTCGTTTGACACAGTAAATCGTGTGTAAGGTCAAATCCGCTGAGGTCAAAAGGTGGATCATTTCATACGAAGTCTTTCGCAATCGAAATTAATCAGTTTTGAGGTAACGTTTTAATATTTTCCTTATCAGTTTGAATTTAATTTATGTATTAATTATAAATCAAACACAGATTTTTTGAGTCTATTAAGTTGTATTTCATTAACAAAAACACTTAAAAATTATATTGTGACAATTGTTTCGCCTTGTTAGGGCATTATCAAACGAATGAAATTCGTGACATGACGAATACATAAATTAAAATGCAGTTCTACAAATTAAACGCCAAATCAATAAATAGTTTGAATTTATTTTTATTTAAGTTTTACTTGATAAATACCACTATTTCTAATCACCGTATTTGTTTGAAAATTATACGGAATGCATCAAACCACGTGTCACGATAGATTTTAAGAAATAGTGGTATTATCCAAGTAAAACACAAAGTGACTTCCGAATCAATTAAAGAAAAGTTTGGATTTACTTTTGACAAACAAAAATAACTCTATAATATGGAAGTCTAAGCATACAGGGCATACGACCTGTTATCGGCTGTCATTCACTTTTCTGTTTCTGATTGATCAGGCGTAATATTTATAGGTATTTTGTGATGTTTCCTTTATTATTTGTGACAGGAATCGTTTCGCGTGCGAGCTCAATATCGTCATCTGTTAAATTGAGTTTGAAATAAATCTCGATAAAAATCCTTTAGGGGTTATATCCTCAATGTGGACATTCTCAACCACGTTTTGATTATAAAGCGTAAAGTCTGGAATATTTAGGAATATGGATGTCTGGGTATTTACACGGCTTACGATTTGTAATAGACTGGTCTAAGTGATCACTTCATACAAGTGTAATATTTAACATTCTACCCACGAGTACTGGAGGTTCCGGGTTCGATTCTCAGGGGGGGGGGTCAATGTTCTTTGATGCAGTGCCCCTTGGATAAGGGTTTAAAGGAATAAAAATATAAATACAAGTAAAACCTGAATATTTTTTCTCCATTTGAAAAATATTTAGTATATTTAAAAAATAATCAAACAATACATATCTTCAAAATGCAAAAGCAACACTTTCTGCCCTGTAGCGGGTAAATATTAAGTCAAAAATATGCCGCTTTTGCTGGGATAAAGTACATTTTCTGGGCATTCCGAAAACATGCAGAACTGAAAATAGACGATTTTTTATATATGACGTTGTTGAAAGGAGTGAGCGATATCCAGTCACAGTACATCGTATCGTGTAGTGTCGTGTCATACGCTAACTGAACGCTCTGATTCACCAGACGTCTGATTTGAAAACACATTATTTGTCAATTTAGTAGCGAATACGAGAATATTACGGATACGATTACAAACATAATACTCGCGATCCATTACAGTCCATTTCGCAGTATGACATCAAC
This sequence comes from Brachycentrus maculatus, assembly GCF_059751285.1. NCBI lineage: Eukaryota > Metazoa > Arthropoda > Insecta > Trichoptera > Brachycentridae > Brachycentrus > Brachycentrus maculatus. The sequence continues at coordinate 2,769,242 of NW_028280859.1, forward strand.
TTCACTCAACTGTTGCTGAAAGCAAACGATCTACAATAATGTAATGTACTTTTTTATTCGTCTTAGTTTTGCTGGAATAAACGTGTTATTGATATTGTGTCGGGTTGTGGTCCTGTAGTTAGTGTCGCGGATTCTTAAGCCAGAGTTTCTCGGTTCTAGCCAACTCTACCACAATTTGATAACTATTTCTAATAATGAACCGTTCAGACTCATATAAATAGTATGAAATAGAAATATTTGTGTAAATAATGAAAAAATTCAAATATTTCTCTTTTATTAAATAAAAAAGATATTATAGCTTAGTTGTAAAATGTTGTAGTTAAAGATCACTTTATTGTTTGTTTGTTTTTTTATGATTTTCTAAACAAATGCATTTAAATTTCAGTGTCTACGTTGATAAACTTCAACTTAAATTAATCACTTGTTTTGTGAGTGATAAATTTATTAATCACCCGTTAAAATGATCACATATGTAGTTTTCGTGTTAAAGCACTGCATATTTGCTAGCCCGCATCCATGACATATCGCTCACTCCTTTCAACAACGTCATATATCAAAAATTGTCAATTTTCATTTGTGCATTTTTTCGGAATGATCAGAAAATGTACTATATCCCAGCAAAAGCGGCATATTTTCAACTTAATATTTACCCGCTACAGGGCAGAAAGAATCATTTTTGCATTTTGAAGAAAAGGTATTGTTTAATTATTTTTTGAAGTATGATAAATATTTTTCACATGGTAAAAAAACATTCAGGTTTTACCTTAAAAGATCTGTTGCACAGTAAAAATGTCAATATGTGCCTTGATATTTATTTATAATACATTTTATTATATTTTTAAACTTTAAAAACGATCTCCTAAAAACTCAAGTTTTTCGATATATGACGTTGTTGAAAGGTGTGAGCGATGTGATATATTTTTGTGTTATACTTTTTTAGTTTAAATCATAGTTTTTCTCAAACAGTATGTTTACGTAACTATATACCCACAGCTGTACCTGAAAACGATTGTAATTGAGCCTTTTTCAGTCGCATTCGAAATCCACTATCTCTTGTTTACAAGATGTGTTCGGTGTTTCCAATAACCCCATATTGAAAGTTGTACTACAACTCGCTTCTTTTTGTTCTCGACTCTTCAACTCATCTGGTTGTACCGAACGGAGCGGCAGTGAAGTGGATTTCTCTTCAAAAGTCATAACTTCCAACTTTAACCCTTGGCGGAAGTTTTCCTCTTCTGAGGGTGGTTTTGTGATACCGCGTGAGACTGATATGCGTACTTTTATATATGGCTAATTCTGCATGCTTATTTCAGGGTTGCCACATCGTAAATCTACAAAAAAATTGTTCATATTTAAGATTATTTAATTGTTTAAATTTAAGATTATTATTGATGTAAACAAGTTGCCTGCAACTTAATTTTCTTTAAACCCAGGTAACGTTAACGTTATTAATATTTTTTGCTTGAATCACCGTTATTGTATTGATAAAAAAAATCTTTGAAATAATATTATGGTTTTGAAAAAAAAAGAGTTATTGAAAGGTTAGGAGTTTCAAAACATAATTAAAAAAAAAACAATATTTAATCTTTCAATCATAACCAAGAATTGTGCCCGGAGACGCCTGTGGGCCCTCTTGCAGCAGGTCGATTACTGAATCGTATGTTTGCGAGTACTCCTTCAAGCAGGGGATATGCCCATCTTAACTTACATATAAAAACGCAACCAGCAACTATCCTACCTTACTAAGTAGTCCCAGCTTCCCTCACTACCTAGCTCTACTGCCTACCCTAGTAAGTAGTACCAGCTTCCCTCACTACCTAGCTCTACTGCCTACCCTAGTAAGTAGTAAGGGAAGCCCTTTACTAGCTAATTCTACTGCCTACCCTAATTAATTCTCTGTCCACGCCACTGCCCTTATGTTACTTACGATATATTATATTTCTTTGAAATGAGCGATATGCATTTTAAAAAGACGCATATGGGTACATATTTGAATGCGATGGTTGGGTAAAACATGATTCACGTGTGTTCTGACGACCTGTTTAATTAAAACTAGATTTTTTTTAAACCTGAGAAATAATTCACGTGTCATAAAGTAAGTGAATCACGTTGTCCTTGAATATTGAAATATTGTTTTCGCTACCTATAATTTTCCTAACAATTAATAATTCATTGTATTTAAATGAAGCGGAAGTTATTAACCGGTCACGCTCTTCTTGTAAACTGTCAGTCGGTTACGTCAAATCAGTGGTCGGCAAGCTTATTAGCCAAAGAGCCAAATATGCACTATACAACTATTAAAATTTTTCTTGAATGTTTTTCGCAGATAATTTGTGACACGATTTCATGTTTAGTTTTTGGACGATTCCCTTTGTAGCTCACAATGTTGTCGTTCGGAGTGGAAGTATCCGCTGTGCAATGCTCAATAAAAGCAACATTTAGGAGTTTTTTCCCGTTTTTTAAATCAAAATTTTAAATCACATTTACATATGGTGTAAGGAGTGCTTGGAAGTTTTTGGTATCTTAAGAAAAGGGTAATTATCTATAACCTAACTGTGAGTTTTTCAATGTTTTACAATTAGTACATAAATCCTGATGATGACAAGGTTCTAATTAAAACCGGTTTGAAAAAGTGGTTAAAACAAAGTTTTTATTTTATTTTATAATAATAAATCCCTTACCGCACCCCAATGGTGCATAGGGCACTGCTTCTCTATGAACGCAGTGTTATCTCGATCGATTACACATGAAGGAAAGGTGATCAGCCCTCCACTCCAGGTACCAGTCCAGTGTAATATTGAATTAATATTAGAGTGAAAAAATCACTTATATTTATTAAACCCCCCTGGGAATCGAACCCGGGACCTCCAGAACGGTAGGCGAGCATGCTGACCATTACACTACGGAGGCGGACAAAGTCTTTTATAAAGTTTATTAAAATATTTCTTGAGAGCCAAATCTGTTTAAAATTCTCTAACACTTTTGTTTTAAATTTATACCTTTATTAAATTACGGGAACACCCAATAAAACACGATTTCACTCTTAATAAGGGTTTTATTCTTTGATAAAAAATGTTTTGAATGTACGGTATCCATAAGAACACTACTTATTGCGAATAATGTCCTTGCATCTCCTTTGAAAGCTTGATGAAGTTAGGTTTGTATGTCGTTATTTTTAGCACGTTTCTTAGTTCTCGTCAGTAAGACGATTTCTCAGATTGCGTTTAATAACGTTTAATAACGAAAAATATTGTTCGCATGAATACGTAGTCGGAGAGGTTTTCTGCGGATATTTGTGCCGGAGCCACAATGCAGGAGTGTAGCTGTGCACAGCAGGCCGTGAATTTCTAATCAAAATAAATCATTTTTAAAATTTATTTTTATAAATTAAAAACATTACACCTTGAAAGGATATTTAAATGACTAACCAAATTTATTCAATGTGCGATGTATTTGCTTCCCTTCACTAAGATAAACATATTTGAATTTTTCAGAAAATGTCAGGGTTGTCACATATGACACATATGTATTAAGATCGATTGTTTTTAAAAATTCTATTGTAAACTAAATTGATTTATTTTATGTTGTTGAAAAGAAAATTAAAAGTCTTCTAATGTATGGTATTGTTCGAAACACGTAAAAACACACAGAGCAGAGTTGAAACACGAAAAACACAGTAAAGAAATGTACAAACAACACAGAAAACACACTAACAAGTTAAAAAATTGATAATTGTTCAGCACAAGTATCAAAAACTAACAAAAATCAATAAATCATACTAAAATTATTGACGCGCGACAGATATCGGCAATATACGCGCGAAAATTGACAACCCTATTTTAGTGACACTGTTGTCTGTCAAACGAAGCTCGTGGGTGAATCTCTGTAAAATCGATAATATCAGAAAACTGTAATTTCGTCTGTTTAGCGAAGTACTACAAAATCATCCCAATAGATGTCTCTGGGTGTTCCATATTTTAAATTAATAAAAAAACGGGACATATGTATGACACAGAGGCTCAAAGAATAGCGAGTTTTCTCGCTATTTTTCTATGGCCGGCCTGCTCGGCACGGCCAAGAATGCGAGATATCTCGCTCTTGGCACAGAAGCGGTTAAAAGGTCGAAGAGCCGCACGCGGCTCCGGAGCCAGACTTTGCCGACCCATGCGTTAGGTGGTTGGGTAGACTGTGATCATTACTTGTTGAATTATTCATCTGGCTTAACTTATTGTCTTACTTGGGAGGAAATTGCCGATAAATTGATATATCCATGACTCGTAAATCAACCGGATCCTTCAGATGGATCACGTCCAAAGTTAGGAATAAATTTGATCGTTTCATATTAAAAGTGAGGCAGCAAAATGATCTTCTTCTTCTTTTTCTTCTTGGTGTAGGCCTTTTGGCCTGTTTTTAAGAGGAATTGGCCTCCTGCGATGTCGATTCCCAGCTATCAATCGATCGATCTCTTGCCCGGGACTCGTCAGCCATGGGGTTGGACGTACAGTGCGATGTGGGGGAGTCTGGATGGTTCCATTCTCCTCACATGTGCATTGTCTCCTTCGTTGCCTTCCCCACCTAACGCCTTCTTCGATCTCGCATATTTCCCTGATCCTGGCGTTTCTTATTCTATCTCGAAGACTTTTGCCTGACGTGGTAAGTATTCATTTCTGACACTTTAAACGCGTTTTTTGTAGCAACTACTTTCGATCCCGTACGTCACGATGGGTCGGACACAAGTTTTGTAAATTTTGATTTTGCTGCCGATCTTCATCTCAGGTTTTTTCCATGTAGAGTTGAAATGATCTATTTATGATAAACGTTCGAGTGGTAAAATAAGAAATGATGCAAAGCTGCGAATCCTCTACTGGCATTACACAACTGAGTCCTGGTTCCAACGTACGTAAATGAAGCATGGAGTTGGTAAAAGAAGGATGAAAATATACTGAATGCAAGCTGCAAAATCATGCATGGCAGATGTTGGAATGGCGAAATAAAGAAATAATAAGCGAGGCTGAGATGAGCATTATCGATATAATTGAGAGAGGTGTGTTGAGATGATTTGGACATGCGGAGCGAATGAGTGAGGAAAGAACGGTTAAACAAATTTATGCTGCGAATGTTGTTGTAAATAGGAATAAAGTGAGACCCAGAAAAACTTGGCATGATCAAGTATTTGAAATACTAGAATGTGGTCAAGAGTCGGAATAATCGGTGGGTATGTATGAAGAAATACATGAACGTGTAAGAGGCGAAGAATGTTTGCAAAGACAAGTGGTTGTGTTATATTCACTCTGTTTACCCCTGCGGGGAAACGGTATGACAACTGTCCATAACAACAAGTATACATTTTTTATAAATTATTTTTCTTAAACTTATTCAAAAGGATCTGTTTTTTTAAAGCACATAAAATTTATATTATTAATTTATCCCAATGTCAAATCATATTATTTTCAAAATAAACGCTTGGATACATGATACTTTTGAGTTTTATTTTTTTCACTATTGTAATTTTTTTATTATTTTTTGACATCTCATCAAAGATGAAGAAGAATATGGAAGTCTGAGCATTTACGGGGCTGACGACCGTCATAGGCTGGTTTAAGTGATCACTTTACATACGTGTAACATTCACCGATTCTACCCATTATTGACAACCACACACTCAAAATATTGTAATTTTTAACGAACCGTATGCTGATAAGTGATATTTACTATTATTATTCTATTTTGGTTATATTTTTATAAATCTCAAATGGTTTTCCAAAGAAACGAGGGTGGTGGGTTTCATATTTTTTGTCATACCAGTATAGTGTTGCGGATCGCGTAGCTTTACAAATATATGTAGGTATGTGGCCCGAAGAAAAAAAAGGTTGAGTATCATTGATATAAAGTATCTCGTTAATTGATTCGGCAGTCACTTTTTGGCAATACCTATCCAATTTTTAATTTAAGTTTAACTAACTAACTAACTAACCATCACGCCGCTTCCCCGCAGGGGTAGGCAGAGAGAATAGAGCGCCACACCACTCTGTCCTTGCAAACATTCTTCGCCTCTTCCACGTTCATGCATCTCCTCATACATACCCGCCGATTGTTACGACTCCTAACCTGACCACTTTCAAGTATTTGGCATACCTGATCGTGCCATGTTTTACTTGGTTAATTTAAGTTTTACTTGGTTAAAACCACTTTATCTTAAATAGTGGTATTTACAAAGTAAAACTAAAATTTAAAAAAATATCTTATTATTAACATTCAAGTTAATAATCGTTTAAATGTCTCAAGATTGTCATCTGAACTTTGTGACATTTTTTCTTATCCCTGTTATTATTCTTACTTCATTATTGTTTGAAAACATCGATGAACGTTATTATCATGTTAAATATAGCACGATGAAACTTCTGTTATATTTTAAGACTCGTAGAATAGAGAATAAATCTGTATCATATTTTGAATAAAATATATGAGTTCAATTATAGAAATCATATCTACTCGTAATATGTAAGCTGTCAATTGCATTTATTCTTAGAATAATGTCGTTTAAGGTTATTTCCAACATTTTGATTGTGTGTAAATAATTGTTCACAAATCTGGATTATCTCCAATTATAGGAGTTATTTTTCATATTATAAGAAGAATATGGAAGTGAATATGGGCATTTAAAGGGCCGACGACCATTATAGGTTGGTTTAAGTGATCACTTTACACATGTGTAACATTCACCAATTTTACCCATTATTGACAACCACACAGATTTTTACGGAGTGTGTGGATGTTTTTGGTAAGGGAATGTAATTAATTATGAGTATCTTTATATTTTTAATGTTTTAGAATTTAATAAACCCTGATGATGACAAGGTTCTTGTCGAAACCGGTAGGTTATAAAGCGTAGTTATAATAAAAAAAGTGGTTATAACAAAGTTGTTAAATTTTATAAAGTTTATAAAATGTGCCACAAAGTATCTGCGAAAAACATTTAGGATCAAGAGTTAATTCTATAAAAACAGTAAAATATTTTTCAATAATTTTTTTCCTTTTTTTGTTTGTATATTAGGTTAAAATAGATAAAAACCATAACGAAAACGTATGTTAAAAGAATTCCACCGACAAGACACACAAGGTGGCTTGGTGGGTCTCTGCAAAAAAAAAGTTAATTACGTTAATACATTTTTAAATAAATGTATACAATGCATGTATTCATATATATATATATATATATATATATATATATATATATATATATATATATATATATATATATATATATATATATATATATATATATATATATATATATATATATATATATATATATATATATATATATATATATATATATATATATATATATATATATATATATATATATATATATATATATATATATATATATATATATATATATATATATTTATATATGTATATATATATATATATATATATATATATATATATATATATATATATATATATATATATATATATATATATATATATATATATATGTATATATATATATATGTATATATATATATATATATACATATGTACTCGTATATAGTTAACAAATAAATGTTTATAAAAAATATGTATTTGAATATATTTTTCTAGTAAAAAGCCTTTTTGTCCGCCTCCGTAGTGTAATGGTCAGCACGCTCGGCTACCATTCTGGAGGTCCCGGGTTCGATTCCCAAGGGGGGTAAAATAAATATAAGTGATTTTTCACTGTCATATTTATTCAATATTACCCTGGTACCTGGTTACTGGTACCTGAGGCGGAGGGCTGATCACCTTTCCTTCATGTGTAAACGATTGAGATAACACTGCGTTTATATGAAGCAGTGCCCTATGCACCATTGGGGTGCGGATAAGGGTTTAAATAATAAATAAATAAGTAAAAAGCTTGAGATGAAGCGTGTTCCGGGATCATTTTGTTGAAAAAAAAACGATGGTTATACAATACTAAAAGAACATATCTTACTTTATAGTTGAATTTTTGACTTCTCGCTAGCACACAGTAATATTACATTTTTGGTCAGTATTTTATGAACATTGATAAGGGTATGTGGCGAGAGGGCGAGTCCAGAATAAGGAGATTCATACATGTAAGTTTGGTTACGATATACAAGCCCAAATGGGTTATTAATGTATATGCTTGTATACCTCTTAAACAATTAATGAGGGTTCTGACGGTATAAATTATTTTGGTATACGATAAATAGCCTTGCGTTGAATTCTGGAATTTCAACATTTTATCACACAGGTCAGATAAGCATTTCCTTATATAAAGAAATATTTATTATTTAATAAATACTTGAAGTACAACATTTTGAGTGTGTCCAAATACTTGTTCACAAATCTGGATTATCTCCTATTATAGGAGTTTTTTCGTATTATTTTTTTCTAGTGAAGTTCTAGTGATTCAAGAACAATGTTTCAAAATTGGTTCATATGTATGGAACTTCCAAGTATTTGAGTGGTGTGGTTGTCAATAATGGGTAGAATTGGTGAATGTTACACGTGTGTAAAGTGATCACTTCAACCATCCTATGACGGTCGTCAGCCCCGGAAATAATAAATAAATGCCCGGACTTCCATATTCTTCTAAATCTTTGATGAGATGTCAAAATATAATATAATATTTAAAGTGATTATTCTTGGTTAGTTCATCATCATCATCATCAGCCTGTGTCCCTCCACTGTTGAACGTAGGCCTCCCGCATGAGTCTCCATCCTCTTCGATCCTCCGCCTTCCGAATCCAGGTCACTCCCGCTATTCTTCTTATATCGTAGGTCCACCTTGTAGGGGGTCGGCCGATGCTTTGTTTGCCAGTTCTTGGGCGCCATTCTAATACTTTTCTTCCCCATTGACCGTCGTCTCTTCGACTTGGTTAGTTATAACGAGAAATCTTGCAAACGTTTGTACATGGCACAGGTAAAATGATTTAATTTTATCAAAATACGAGCGCATTTCAATGCAACGTTGTGTCAAAATTTCATAGCAATCTGTGAATAACATTAATAGATTGATAATTTTGGGCAAATGGACATTTATATTTTTATTAATATAGATAATTATACATTATACGGCAGAACGGTGGCGGCTAGAGGCGTTTGAGATGTGGTGCTAAAGGCGCATGCTGGGGATTCATTAGTCGAAACATGAAGGGAAAAACGAGGTACCAGGGCTGGGGAGTCTAGATGCTTAATTAATAAAGTGGCACAACGGTGCAACTAAAATTATAAGTTTTTTTAGAATTGTTTTTTTGCTTAGTAATTACCACTTTTTCTTAAAATCTACTGTGACACGTGTTTCGATGCATTCCACACCATTTTCAAATACCGTAAAATGAAAACTTGAAAATGCTGCGGAATGCATCGAAATACGTGTCACAGTAGATCTTAAGAAATATTGGTATTTACCAAGTAAAACATTCATTAAAAATGGATAGATTTTACGATAAAGTGACTGCCGAATCAATTAATAAAATTTTAAGATTGTATGTAGTAGACATGTAAAGAAATTGTATTAAATTATATGAAAAAAGTAATAAATAATATTTTAAAAAAATGTTTATTGATTTGGCGTTTAATTTGTAGAACTGTTTTAATTTATGTATTAATTTTTAATCAAACACAGATTTTTTGAGTCTACAAAGTTGTATTTTATTAACAAAATCACAAAAAAAATATTTTGAGAAGTATTTCGCCTTGTTAGGGCATTACCAATGTTCAAAAATCTTCGTTTCGCTGAAATTCTGTACCAAACTATTGAACGTAGTTTATATCCTGGCATTAAAGATCATTGATTCCAAGTTACGGAAGGGCTTCCTATACATTTCTATAGATAAATGAAAAACAACATAAAATTCTTCCGTGAACATATGTGATGGAGCCGTCACCGGCTAATCCACCTACCGCGATTTGTCGGTCAACGGGGCAAGATGTAAAAAGATTGATGTACTTCCTACCCCTGCTATTGGCCGGAAATGATTGATCGCACCCCTTTTTGCTACGTCACGCTGACGAACTGGAGGTCATTGAGAAAAGTGGGCTAATAATTTCGAAGGAGACGGAGAAAAATATCAAATGTATGGAGTTACGGTCACATGTGATACAAATCAATTTTATTATCGGGTGATATATCTAGGGGAAAAATTCTGTGTCTACTGTATCGAAAGGAAAAGGGTTATTTTGTAGAGTAGACCTCCGTAAACAGCAGTTATTCATTCTATAACAATTGAGAAGTTATTTTAAAAACTAAGTATTAATATATTATTAGATTAAAACCAATATTTTTAGCTTTTCCACTTTTTTTATTTGACCAGCGACCGGGTTTCGTCGTTACCGACATCATCAGACTGGTCTGATGACCAAATTGATATGATGTCGGTAACGACGAAACCCGGTCGCTGGTGAAATAAAAAAAGTGGAAAAGCTAAAAATATTGGTTTTAATCTAATAATATATTAAAAATGCAATTCCATCACGAAGTGTCAGTGGATAATATAAATCTATTACTAAGTATTAAAATAGAGTAATTTTCAATGATTTATATAGCGCCATTTTCGTAAATAAAGTCACTGTATTTTATTAAAAATTTGCTCGGTAATAAAAGGCGACTAGTTCCAATATGAACTAAGTAATTAACAAGCCATAATGCCGGGTCCTCCACAAGGGCAGTCAAAGAGAAAGAACGCCACACTACTCTGTCTTTATTAACATTCTTCGCCTCTTACACATTCATGCATCTTCTCGTACATACTCGCCGATTATTTCGACTACTGACCTGATCCCTTTCATATACTTACATATACGTACGTATACGTGCATATACATACATATGCATACATTCATACAGGGTTTTTTTTCAATTAAAATGGTCCCGTACCTAACTTCATGTTAAGCTTTGCACAAAAAAATCAAATATCATTTGAATATTCATTACAATACCATATTTTATCATGTAAACGAATAATATAAATAGAGATTGCAATTACGTTAGCACCAACATTGTTTCGTATAATCGATTTCGAAAAAAAAGTTTTTTTTTTCAGCTAAAGCTAAACTGACAGTAGATGGAGTCCAGGTACCAACCCCTAATATACGGAAGTGAAGCATGGAGTTGGTAAAAGAAGGATGAAAGTAGACTGAATGCAGTCGAAATGCGATCTCTCAAATTTGAGAAATCTTGCGTTAATATGATGAATATTTTTATTCTTATTTTTATTTTAAATTGAAGAGAAATATTTGTGTTTTTATTATTTACAGAAATATTTCAATTTCATACTATTTCTGTGAGCCTAAGCGGCTCATTATTAGAAATAGGTATCAAATTGTGATAGAGTGGGTTCGAACCGAGAAACTCTGACTTATGAGTCCGCTACACTAACCACGGGACCACAACCCGACACATAATATATAAACCACAAAGCTGATGACGTCTTTTTGACTTAAAATTTTTTAGTATGATGAAAGTATACCTTAAATAATTTATGGTATGCAGTCCGAGATTTGGCCTTTCCCGTAGGTACAAATATACTTACAAAATGTTTTGCGGTGTAATGTTTTTTTTCCGTAGAAAGTATAATAAGCATATGAAATGTTTAGGAAAATAAATGGCCATTTCCTCGTGAATCTGATATCCTTATCAAGCAGGCTATGAAAGGACAGCCAGGATTTGAATGGAGGAATAAAAAACAAGAGTCCTTAACAAGGAAGAAAGAGTAGATAAAGGAAAATATATGGCCCGTTACGTATGCCGGCATTATTCTTGGGAAACGTTCCTTACGGGGTCCGGCTATTTACGGTAGCGTTAAAAATAACGTAGTCACAAAGCAAATTAGACGAAATGGATTCCCAGAGAATACGTGGAGCAAAATATTAAACTAAATGTACTTTTTAAAGTTTTATAATTATATCTACTACTACTACTACCATCACTCCGTTTCCCACTAGGAGTAGGCAGAGAGGATGGAACGCCACAATTTTTTGTCCTGACATACACTCCTCAGTTTACGCAGACTTTTGACACCACCAGATTTTAGGTTCTGATTGATCTGATCGTACCAAGTCTTTTTCGGCCGTCCTCGTTCTGTTCTCCTTCTCACATTCGCCACATAATAATGAGCCGCTTAGGCTCACAATAAATAGTATGAAATTGAAATATTCGTGTAAATAATAAAAACACAAATAGTTCTCTTTAAAAAAAAAGTAAAACAAACAAGAAATGTCGGTACAAAACTTAAATTTAAGAAAATCGTTATTTTTTCTTACGTATTTAAAAGAATATCAAAAAAAATATAAGTATATCGAATGTATAAAAAAAAGTATTTTTTTAGTTTTGTAATATTAAATACGATATTAATCTGAAAACCTTTGTGATCTTAACGCAAAGTACCCTTTATTAATCTGCTAATTTATTAAGAGGAAACAGATAGGGAGTTCCTTTATTATCTTTATTAGCGCTAAAAATTAATATACCGAGAATGTTTCCGTAGATATTTGATACTTAAAATAAATAGAAAGCGATATCAGCAAATATTAAGCCTGCTTAAGTAACCAATATTATAATCGTGTATTAATATGATTAAATTTCTGGTCGGAATTACTCCTACTAGAGACAACGCACAAAGAAAAATTAATTAGATACATAATCAATGGGGATTCAGTTAATAAACACTATAGGGTGTATTTTAGAGGTATAAAAATTCGAATTAATAAATAATAAAACCCTTATCCGCACCCCAATGGTGCATAGGGCACTGTGTCATATAAACGCAGTGTTATCTTGATCGTTTACACATGAAGGAAAGGTGATCAGCCCTCCGCTTCAGGTACCAGTCCATTGTAATATTGAATAAATATTACAGTGAAAAAATCGCTTATATTTATTTTACCCCCCTTGGGAATCGAACCCGGGACCTCCAGAACGGTAGCCGAGCGTGCTGACCATTACACTGCGGAGGCGGACGAATAAAATAAAATAAAATAATAATATTATGATATTGAAATATATGGCGGACATTGAAAGCTGTCCCACCGCATGCCCAGATCTGATACAGAAGCATCTAGGCTTCCTGACAGATCTGCTCTTGCTAAGCAATTTTTTTGTTGTTGTTGAATTAAGTTACGAAATTAATTGAAAATGTGAAACAATATAAAATTGTATCCCGATTTTACTGTAAATTAACATTTAAAAGCTTTCAATATACCTGTCACTGCCAATCTAAATAAATACAAGATTGTAAGTCCATCACCAAATATATGGAGGACAGTTCATAGGTCCATTACGTGAAATTATGCGCTCACCAAACGTTTCCCGCAATATATTGATGGTGGTACCCGCCGTATGGCATGTTGCGCCATTTTGTTGAAACCACAGCTTCGTCACATAAATTTGGTTGATTGGAAGATATTGCTTTTTAGTAATAAGCCCGCCAATGTACTTATTTATTTTCTGTACATGAAGTTAATATAAATTGAATAAATATTGGCTTTACTTAATAGATAATTTTATGCTATTATTGTTTAAATATGACTTTTTAAAACAATGTTGCTAGTTTAAAAAAAAACCTCTAAAAAACACCCTATGTATGAAACATAGACAAAGAGAGCTTTTTGAGTTTCAGCGAAACTTAAATGACAGAAGTTTCGAGAAAGACAGATAGATGAAACGGTTTAAGTTTGACAGTCGTTCGCAGACATCATTATAATAATTAGGTGCTTCTTACTGCTATGCGATCCTGGAAGAACATTAAATATTTGTAAAGAAAAACAGTTAGGCAAATAAAATTTCATATCTACTAGACAGGGGTTTTATTTCCCATTTTTTTATTTAAAAATCAAACATCAATAAAATACAACTTAGTAGACTGAAAAAATCAGTGTTTGATTAAACTTTTTTATTCAGTTGTCAGTAATTTTTACTGGTGAAATATAAACGATAAATATTGCTTCAAAACGTTACACAAAATAATTGCTTCCATAATTTAATCATCAACCAATTTTTACATTTTACATAAATACATTTTTTACATTTAATTTTTTTTATATGTCGCTCACTCCTTTCAAGAACGTCATAAATCAAAATACTTGATTTTTCAGGAGAACGTTTTTAAAGTTTAAGAATATAATACAATGTATTAAAAATTAATATCAAGCCACTTACTGAACTTTTTACTGTGCAACAGATCTTTTTAGGTAAAATCTGAAGTTTTTTTCTCCATTTGAAAAATATTTAGTTTTTTGAAAAAAATAATTAAACAGTTCCTTTTCTTCAAAATGCGAAAACAACACTTTCTGCCCTGTAGCGGGTAAATATTAAGTTAAAAATATGCCGCTTTTGCTGCGATATAGTACATTTTTTGGGCATTCCGAAAACATGCACAACTGAAAATTTACAATTTTTGATTTATGACGTTCTTGAACTGACAGTAGATGGAGTCCAGGTACCAACCCCTAATATACGGAAGTGAAGCATGGAGTTGGTAAAAGAAGGATGAAAGTAGACTGAATGCAGTCGAAATGCGATCTCTCAAATTTGAGAAATCTTGCGTTAATATGATGAATATTTTTATTCTTATTTTTATTTTAAATTGAAGAGAAATATTTGTGTTTTTATTATTTACAGAAATATTTCAATTTCATACTATTTCTGTGAGCCTAAGCGGCTCATTATTAGAAATAGGTATCAAATTGTGATAGAGTGGGTTCGAACCGAGAAACTCTGACTTATGAGTCCGCTACACTAACCACGGGACCACAACCCGACACATAATATATAAACCACAAAGCTGATGACGTCTTTTTGACTTAAAATTTTTTAGTATGATGAAAGTATACCTTAAATAATTTATGGTATGCAGTCCGAGATTTGGCCTTTCCCGTAGGTACAAATATACTTACAAAATGTTTTGCGGTGTAATGTTTTTTTTCCGTAGAAAGTATAATAAGCATATGAAATGTTTAGGAAAATAAATGGCCATTTCCTCGTGAATCTGATATCCTTATCAAGCAGGCTATGAAAGGACAGCCAGGATTTGAATGGAGGAATAAAAAACAAGAGTCCTTAACAAGGAAGAAAGAGTAGATAAAGGAAAATATATGGCCCGTTACGTATGCCGGCATTATTCTTGGGAAACGTTCCTTACGGGGTCCGGCTATTTACGGTAGCGTTAAAAATAACGTAGTCACAAAGCAAATTAGACGAAATGGATTCCCAGAGAATACGTGGAGCAAAATATTAAACTAAATGTACTTTTTAAAGTTTTATAATTATATCTACTACTACTACTACCATCACTCCGTTTCCCACTAGGAGTAGGCAGAGAGGATGGAACGCCACAATTTTTTGTCCTGACATACACTCCTCAGTTTACGCAGACTTTTGACACCACCAGATTTTAGGTTCTGATTGATCTGATCGTACCAAGTCTTTTTCGGCCGTCCTCGTTCTGTTCTCCTTCTCACATTCGCCACATAATAATGAGCCGCTTAGGCTCACAATAAATAGTATGAAATTGAAATATTCGTGTAAATAATAAAAACACAAATAGTTCTCTTTAAAAAAAAAGTAAAACAAACAAGAAATGTCGGTACAAAACTTAAATTTAAGAAAATCGTTATTTTTTCTTACGTATTTAAAAGAATATCAAAAAAAATATAAGTATATCGAATGTATAAAAAAAAGTATTTTTTTAGTTTTGTAATATTAAATACGATATTAATCTGAAAACCTTTGTGATCTTAACGCAAAGTACCCTTTATTAATCTGCTAATTTATTAAGAGGAAACAGATAGGGAGTTCCTTTATTATCTTTATTAGCGCTAAAAATTAATATACCGAGAATGTTTCCGTAGATATTTGATACTTAAAATAAATAGAAAGCGATATCAGCAAATATTAAGCCTGCTTAAGTAACCAATATTATAATCGTGTATTAATATGATTAAATTTCTGGTCGGAATTACTCCTACTAGAGACAACGCACAAAGAAAAATTAATTAGATACATAATCAATGGGGATTCAGTTAATAAACACTATAGGGTGTATTTTAGAGGTATAAAAATTCGAATTAATAAATAATAAAACCCTTATCCGCACCCCAATGGTGCATAGGGCACTGTGTCATATAAACGCAGTGTTATCTTGATCGTTTACACATGAAGGAAAGGTGATCAGCCCTCCGCTTCAGGTACCAGTCCATTGTAATATTGAATAAATATTACAGTGAAAAAATCGCTTATATTTATTTTACCCCCCTTGGGAATCGAACCCGGGACCTCCAGAACGGTAGCCGAGCGTGCTGACCATTACACTGCGGAGGCGGACGAATAAAAT
The DNA here is from genome assembly GCF_059751285.1 of Brachycentrus maculatus. Lineage (NCBI taxonomy): Eukaryota > Metazoa > Arthropoda > Insecta > Trichoptera > Brachycentridae > Brachycentrus > Brachycentrus maculatus. The sequence continues at coordinate 2,785,585 of NW_028280859.1, forward strand.
AAAATAAAATAATAATATTATGATATTGAAATATATGGCGGACATTGAAAGCTGTCCCACCGCATGCCCAGATCTGATACAGAAGCATCTAGGCTTCCTGACAGATCTGCTCTTGCTAAGCAATTTTTTTGTTGTTGTTGAATTAAGTTACGAAATTAATTGAAAATGTGAAACAATATAAAATTGTATCCCGATTTTACTGTAAATTAACATTTAAAAGCTTTCAATATACCTGTCACTGCCAATCTAAATAAATACAAGATTGTAAGTCCATCACCAAATATATGGAGGACAGTTCATAGGTCCATTACGTGAAATTATGCGCTCACCAAACGTTTCCCGCAATATATTGATGGTGGTACCCGCCGTATGGCATGTTGCGCCATTTTGTTGAAACCACAGCTTCGTCACATAAATTTGGTTGATTGGAAGATATTGCTTTTTAGTAATAAGCCCGCCAATGTACTTATTTATTTTCTGTACATGAAGTTAATATAAATTGAATAAATATTGGCTTTACTTAATAGATAATTTTATGCTATTATTGTTTAAATATGACTTTTTAAAACAATGTTGCTAGTTTAAAAAAAAACCTCTAAAAAACACCCTATGTATGAAACATAGACAAAGAGAGCTTTTTGAGTTTCAGCGAAACTTAAATGACAGAAGTTTCGAGAAAGACAGATAGATGAAACGGTTTAAGTTTGACAGTCGTTCGCAGACATCATTATAATAATTAGGTGCTTCTTACTGCTATGCGATCCTGGAAGAACATTAAATATTTGTAAAGAAAAACAGTTAGGCAAATAAAATTTCATATCTACTAGACAGGGGTTTTATTTCCCATTTTTTTATTTAAAAATCAAACATCAATAAAATACAACTTAGTAGACTGAAAAAATCAGTGTTTGATTAAACTTTTTTATTCAGTTGTCAGTAATTTTTACTGGTGAAATATAAACGATAAATATTGCTTCAAAACGTTACACAAAATAATTGCTTCCATAATTTAATCATCAACCAATTTTTACATTTTACATAAATACATTTTTTACATTTAATTTTTTTTATATGTCGCTCACTCCTTTCAAGAACGTCATAAATCAAAATACTTGATTTTTCAGGAGAACGTTTTTAAAGTTTAAGAATATAATACAATGTATTAAAAATTAATATCAAGCCACTTACTGAACTTTTTACTGTGCAACAGATCTTTTTAGGTAAAATCTGAAGTTTTTTTCTCCATTTGAAAAATATTTAGTTTTTTGAAAAAAATAATTAAACAGTTCCTTTTCTTCAAAATGCGAAAACAACACTTTCTGCCCTGTAGCGGGTAAATATTAAGTTAAAAATATGCCGCTTTTGCTGCGATATAGTACATTTTTTGGGCATTCCGAAAACATGCACAACTGAAAATTTACAATTTTTGATTTATGACGTTCTTGAAAGGAGTGAGCGATGTATTATGGCTCTTTAGGCATAGCATTTAAAACATAAATAATAAAGGTAGTTTCATTAGCGATTTCAGGTCAGCGATTCTTACTTCAGAATATCCTGTCACGTTTTTATCTTCAAGAAAGGGGGAGGGGGTGATGGTGGATTCATCTACCCCTATTTGACAACACGTTTTTTTTTGGAAAATGCTTTTTTATCCCTGTCTCCCGAATTGTTTAGAAATGTGATTTACGTAGTTTGATTACTGAACCGAGGACATGGATTTGTAAAGGTAAAATTACGCTTTTGTTCTCGGAATTGCTCCTCTGGTATTACAATGATAATTTGAAGAACGTTTATACGCTATTCAAATATGGTATGGTTAAGGCGAATTGCGATGGAGCTTAAATGCGAAGCAAATATTAATACGAGTAATCATGATGAAGCCATACATATTCATTCTAATGAATTTATTATGCAGACGAATATCTTCTTAATTGTTATTATTCAACGTGTTTGGCTTTCGTAGGATTAAATTTATTTTTTTGAATGTTTTTTGTGGCATATTTATTAAAATCTTTTAAATTAAATTAGAGCTTCGTTTTTTGGCACTTTTATTTTTGGTACTTTTCTCCAGCCGCTAAAATTAATTGAAAACCACGTTTTCAAGCGTTTCTCAAGAATGTTAATATAATCCAGGATTCTCGGATCTCAAATATTAATGGAAAGAGTCTCTGCTGAGTACAAGCTTTCCTCATTTAAACATAGATGGCTGTAGTGAACTCGCACATACTGTGTGACAAGTTTGATCAATATATAAATATATATATAGAAGTTTTAATGTATTCAAGTTTATATTAATATATATATATATATATATATATATATATATATATATATATATATATATATATATATATATATATATATATATATATATATACATATATATAAATATATATATATATATATATATATATATATATATATATATATATATATATATATATATATATATATATATATATATATATATATATATATATATATATAAATATATATATATATATATATATATATATATATATATATATATATATTTATATATATATATATATATATATATATATATATATATATATATATATATATATACATATATATATAAATATATATATATATATATATATATATATATATATATATATATATATATATATATATATATATATATATATATATAATATATATATATATATATATATATATATATATATATATATATATATATATATATATATATATATATATATATATATATATATATATATATTTACATATATATATTTACATATATATATATATATATATATATATATATATATATATATATATATATATATATATATATATATATATATATATATATATACATATATATATATATATATATATATAAATATATATATATATATATATATATATATATATATATATATATATATATATATATATATATATATATATATACATATATATATATATATATATATATATATATACATATATATCCACATACATACAAACATGAAAATTTTCTCCATATCTCAGTTAGAGCATTTATATATTTATAACATTTTCAGTGCGTCCAAATACTTATTCACAAATCTGAATTATCTTAGAGCTTCTTTGATCTGACCAATAGATGTTTCTGGTGAAATTCTAGTGATACAAGCACTTTGTTTCGAAATTTAACCATATATATAGAAGTTCCATGAATTTGAGTAGTGTGGTTGTCAATATATGGGTAGAATTATTGAATATAAGCCCCGTAAATGCCCAGACTTTCATGTTCTTCTTCATCTATGTTGAGATGTAAAAAAATAATATGAGAGCAGTATTCATTTAAAAAAACTGTGTTACGAAGACGTTACTGAAACGGATGATGTAACTTTATATATTTGAATCGGCCATTGTCATAATACTACTCGCCTTTTATACCATATTACAAGGGGCTCCTATTGTTCATTTTATTATTCATTAGCGGAGTCGGACTGACGGGTTGGCGTCTGCTTTGGTAAGCGGGCAGACGCGGTATCCGATGTAGGCGACACGCGTCTCGCTCGTAAAATCCGGCGCGTGCCAGCCTGGCAAATGGTCATCTTCGATATCCTGAAAATACCTACCCGGATAAACAACGACGAAATCGGATAACTAGGGGTAGTGGTCCTGTGTTGGACATTATGGACGTTTAAAATTTGCAATGACAAAATCGGATAACTAGGGGTTGTGGTCCTGTGTTGGACATTATGGACGTTTAAAATTTGCAATGACAAAATCGTATAACTAGGGGTAGCGGTCCTGTGTTGGACATTATGGACGTTTAAAAATAGCAATGACAAAATCGGATAACTAGGGGAAGCGGTCCTTTGTTGGACATTATGGACGTTTAAAATTAGCAATGACAAAATTGGATAACTAGGAGTAGCGGTCCTGTGTTGGACATTATGGACGTTTAAAAATAGCAATGACAAAATCGGATAACTAGGGGAAGCGGTCCTTTGTTGGACATTATGGACGTTTAAAATTAGCAATGACAAAATTGGATAACTAGGAGTAGTGGTCCTGTGTTGGACATTATGGACGTTTAAAATTTGCAATGACAAAATCGGATAACTAGGAGTAGTGGTCCTGTGTTGGACATTATGGACGTTTAAAATTAGCTATGACAAAATCGGATAACTAGGAGTAGTGGTCCTGTGTTGGACATTATGGACGTTTAAAATTTGCAATGACAAAATCGGATAACTAGGAGTAGTGGTCCTGTTTTGGACATTATGGACGATTAAAATTTGCGCATTGATCGTGTCAGAACATTTAAACAGATAGGCAAAGTATTTCTTACGATCAAGGGAAAAAATACGATTAAGAAGCAGAGGAAGGCTGAGACTAACAATCGGCGGGTATGTATGAGGAGATGCATGAACGTGGAAGAGGCGAAGAATGTTTGCAAAGACAGAGTGGTGTGGCGTTCTATTCTCTCTGCCTACCCCTGCGGAGAAGTGGCGTGATGGTTAGTTAGTTAGTTTGAGACTGAGGAATAGTTGGCATGATCAATTATTTCAAATACTTGAAAGTGGTCCGGTCAGGAATCGGAATAATAGGCGGGTATGTATGAGAAGATGCATTAATATGGAAGAACCGAAGATTGTTTGCAAATAATATTTATTAAGCGATTTTTTAAACTCAGTGCCGACTTAAAATCATACGTGTAAACTTTTTTTTTATATTATCCACTGACACTTCGTGATGGAATTGCATTGTAATATATTATTAGATTAAAACCAATATTTTTAGCTTTTCCACTTTATTTTTATTTGACCAGCGACCGGGTTTCGTCGTTACCGACATCATCAGACCAGTCTGATGATGTCGGTAACGACGAAACCCGGTCGCTGGTCAAATAAAAATAAAGTGGAAAAGCTAAAAATATTGGTTTTAATCTAAGAATATATACGTGTAAACACTTGTTCTTGGAATGTTGGGACGTTGAAGGTTGAAGAGGGGGTAGGAGCTGATATTTAAAAAAAAAAGTGTATTTTTTAGTAATTAACAACACGACAATGACTTCTCCCCTTTTGTCTATGTTCCCAAGGACACAACTCTAAAATTAAGACTTAGCTTCACATACGGTGTTTGAAAATGACGTGGAAAGCTTTGAAACACGTGTCACAATAAATTTTAAGAAGTGGTATTTACTAGCTAAAACTAAAATCAAAAAATCTGAACTTAAGTTATCTTAAGATAAATTTTGTACAGAATACGACTCGTAAACTGAGACAGGCGAGTTACTCAGAATTTCATTTCAGAGACGTTTGTTAAGTAACGCTGACGTGAGAATTTTGATCCTGTACAATAAACTTTTATTCAAAGACGGTATGAAAGACATGCGAAATAAGGTATTTTTCATAACTTCAGTGTTTTATTTTAAGTTTTGGATTCAAAGGGGGTATGATTTTGAATTTGTCCCAAATTTGATTTGAGTGTATCCAAATACTTGTTCACAAATCTCGGTTTCTCCACTTAGGAGGTATTTTACATTTTGGGCTCCTCAATAAAGACGAAGAAGAATATGGATGTCTGGATATTTACAGGTCTTAATAGGCTTGTGAAGTGATCACTTTACTGTGTGACAAAAATAACTGGTCAAAGTATAAGCTGCATAAAAATTTAAAATAGGTTTTCAGGCATTTCTAAGTATGTAAATAATCCGGGTGCAGATGGTACATACAAATTAAAGGGTGTCTGTTAAATAAGAGATTTCTAAATCTAATCATATATGTCTGTTGCGAACTCATTTACGGAACGCCATGAGATGGATTATATATGTAAGAATGACTTCCAAAATAGATAAAGATGACATCTCAATATAGATTTTGAAAATTTGGGTGTTTAGAGGACTTATGACCTGTTATGGGCCAGTCAATTCATTACTTAACATACTTGCAATATTCACCATTCTACCCATGATTGGCAACTACAAATTTTTGGAACTCCTAGATATACGATCAATCTCATGACACAGTACGTATGGGTTCACAACAACCATCTATGCTGGATCGAGAAAGCTTTTATTCAGCAGACACCCTTTTATTTATATGTAAGCAATATTCGAATCCCGGATTATTCTTACATACGGGAAATATCCTGAAAAAACATGATTTTAAAATTTTTACGCAGCCTTTAATTTGCCCAGTTATTTTTATCACCAAGTTTAGTATTTTCTTTTTCGAGTTAAAAAATAAATTAAAAAACTCCCTTCCGGTCTGAGGCAGTTTAATATTGCGGTTACCGCTGAGAATTTTTCGGAAACTTGAAACGTTAATTTGTCTCCAATACTCTATAAAGATCTCATTAGCCAACTCACTTAGAAATTGTTGGGAACAAAAGTTTGTCGTGCGATTCTAATGAAAACTCCAGTCCGATCTTCAAAGCAAATTTCTTTAATAATCCGTTTGTTCGGGAAAAACAGGAGAATTTTCTAGACGCTATATTATTTTGTCATCGAAATCCGAAGTGAGCTTTTGTTTTTGTGGCCGCACGGAATTACTTTATTCTAAAAGTTTAAGCCTTTCGCCGAAATCAAGGGTTCTCTTTCGAAGTTATCCCATTTCCTCATTCTCATGTTTATTCAATTTTTACTTTGTTTGCTTTGAAGTCGCCGTATCGCACGCGTGTTTCTAAAGTGATAAAGTACAACTTTTTAAAAGCAATTATCATTTTGTTATGATGCGTGTTGTTAAAGGGGAAATCGCTATCTTCCAATTCGGCTGCGCTAGAAATCCCGCGTAAAACCGCATTTTTCATCAATATTTCCATTATATTTGTTTTTATGTGATGCTCTGTTAGATTGTTGTGCTTTTTTGTTTGAAATATGTAACAACATTTTGAGTGTGTCTAAATACTTCACAAATCTGGGTTTCTTCTCATAGGAGTTATTTTACATTTTTTGACATCTCAACAATGGATTTCCCAATGAAACTCTTAATGGATGTCCCAGACAAAGACATTAATAGGGCTTACGACCTGTCAAAAACTGGTTTAGTCATCAATTAACACACATGTAAGATTCACCATTATAACCATCGTTAAAAAACCGTCCTACTTAAATTTTAGAAGTCATACATATGTAATCATTCCATGACGTTCTGTGAGTTCACAACTATGATTGGAGTAGTGAACGTCTATGATTGGAGTAAGCTTACGACCTGTCACTGGTTGGTTAAGTGATCACTTAAGCTTTTAACTGATTTGATTATGAATGATGAATGTCCAGTCAATAATTATTTTCATGTTTTTACCTTGATATTTGTTTTTAGGTTTGAAGTACCTACATGACACTGGTTTTGCTTCAGTATTGTACTGAATAAATCGCAGTCGTACAGGAGAAAGTGACCAACTAACAAAACGTAAAATGGTCAGGGGGGCCATTTAAGTCACCTTTGCTTGGCAAAAAGATATACATCAATGAAGTTAGTCATTTTTCACAAGTCTATATATTATACTTCCAAGTTTAAAATCGCTTTGGGATTTTTTCAGGGCAATATTAAGCCAGTAAGATATTAAGTACTCAAAAATCACATTTTTGGAAAAAATGCACTTGGTCACTCACACATTTTCTTCTGTATGACTACGAAATATCAAATACTATGAATGTATATCTTGTTTCATAAAGCTTTTGATTTCATAAGCTGTCCGAATGAAAATTGCGTGTTTGGCTTAAAAGCCACAGTTTCTAGAAGGTATCAGTTTGTTGACATCTAGGGTTCTGTAGGTATTAGAAAATATCTGTTTATCTAAGCTGGGGATATTTGTCGCTTACGGTGCTGGAGGACTTCCCAAAATCAGCAAGGGTAGCTTGTGCTATTGCGCCAAACCAAACATTGGTTATCGTGAGGGATAAGGGTCCTGTTATTGTTGGGCGAAGGTTTATGTCTTTACCGTTCGTGTCATGTTTGAATTCTGGACAGCGTACAAACAATATGTATTAGTATAATCAACACGTACATCCGACACACCCTTTTATTTGTATCAGCACACCCTATAAATGAGGCCGTCAGCGCAAAACTGGCCTTACCCCTAATTTTTCATATCCTGACTTACCTACTACGAATTATTCAAATCGTACTTAAATTTAATGCAAATGGACACAATCCTACCTTTGGTCTTAGCTGGTACAATTATCCCCTTGTAGTTGAATTATAAAATATTTTGTATATTAAAAGCATTGTTAACTTTGTGGTGTGGTAATATTACACTCTCCTTATCATTCATCGTCACTTTGTGTTATACCACTTAAATAAACACACGATTTAGTGTTTATTAAAGTGGTATTACACAAAGTGAACGATGAATGATAAGGAGATTGTTGTAAAATATTATTTACGTAAATTTTAGCACGTTTTAAATACATCGATATATACTCGTACATTTTATTTTTACTATAATTTAAAGATTACCCTGAGGACCCGATGACAAACTCCTTTAGCTTCCCGGGACATTTTTGCCTATTTAATTTGTTTTTTTTTCTCAATATTATTAATATTCAAAGCATTTACTTTGTGGTTTATTTATTATTAGTATTTAACCACTCGCCGAGATTTTTATGTGTACCCGGTTTCGAGACGTACCCGTCTCTTCGTCAGGACAATCACTACCGCTTACTACACTACCACAGAAAAACAATTACAACTATTGTTAGCATGCTGTGGTAGTGATTGTCCTGGCGAAGAGATGGGAACGTCTCCAAACCGGTAGACATAAAAACCTCGGTGAGTGGTTAAATACTAATATTACTTCATTTTTTTCAAACATAATAAAGAAAAAAAGGAAATAAATATAAAATCCTCTCTTATTTAACCCTTTTTGCGTATTAAAAAAGTTAAAATGATACCGAATAAGAATTCTATACGGGTAGTATTTTACGAAAATGGCTTTATATTAGTAATCCATTTAAAAAAAATTAGTATTATAAAAATAAAGAAAAACCGTATCGAAAATCTAAAACATAATGTAGATGTAATACCACCCAATAAATTATTTATTTATTTATTGAATTGTCTTTTAATTTGTAGAACTCCATTTCACAGATTTTTTGAGTTTACTAAATTGTATTTTATTGTTCAAAAACACATAAAAATTTAAATTGTGACAATTGTTTCACCTACATAGTTATGGCATTTTCAAACGAATGTGAAAGTTAAAACTATTACTTAAGTACCTAGAATTGTAAAGCTATTTAAGGACCGTCAGTCCATTTAATCTTCACATTCGTTTGAAAATGCCATTACTAGGGGCGAAACAATTGTCACAATATTAATTTGTATGTGTTTTGTTAACAATAAAATACAACTTAGTAGACTCAAAAAATCTGTGTTTGATTTAAGGATTAATGGATAAAATAAATAATTTCCTTTAATAACGTGTTTATCATTGATAATTAAGTGTTTCATAAAGGAGACCGCTAAAGAATCGATATGTGTTATTTTTAAAATCGAGTGTTTATTCAAACAGTTTAAAAATCTCATTAAGGAGATCTAAACCATGTGTCGGAATAAACCAAATGAGCCGATTTCTTTGATTTTTCCTCACATCAAAGATACAAAGTAAGTGGGGTTTATAAACATTTTGCAATACTGTTTAGATTCCGAGAAATACTTGCGGTAATAGTGATATACCAGCTGTTCGCGTCGTGCATGTTTGTAACAAATGTTTAATGTTTTAAAACGAGATGTGTTAAATATTTAACGGTTGGACTTGGAAGTATAAAGCCACTTAAAAGTAGAATAACAATGTATCTCTTTTACTTGCATATAAACTCGTTCAAAATACAAGGAGTAAAATACAGGTAATATTTGACAAATATATTCGTGCAAGGAGTAAAATACAATCTTGGTAACACTTATCAAATATACTCGTACAAAATGCAAGGAGTAAAATGCAATCTAGGTAATATTTGACGAACATATTCGTGCAAAGAGTAAAATATAATCTCGGTAACACTTATCAAATATACTCGTACAAAATGCAAGGAGTAAAATACAATCTTGGTAACACTTATCAAATATACTCGTACAAAATGCAAGGAGTAAAATACAATCTAGGTAATATTTGACGAATATATTCGTGCAAGGAGTAAAATATAATCTAGATAAAATTTAACAAAACTAAAATGTTTTGTTTGGTATTTTTTTTCTCCGGGTTTTTTTTGTATGTCTATTTTCATGTTTGAAAAAATAATAACCTGGACTCTACAGAAAATACTAGAGAAGTGACAAAAAGGTAAATGTCCCCCGATTGGGATGTATATTGGGATGGGGTGGAATGATATTCGTTACCTTTTCACGGCTTATATTTACTTTTATAAAATCTCTTCACGCTTTAAATATCAAAAATAATAATAAAAAAGTTTGATACGTGCCGGGTTTTGTCGTTACCGACATCATCAGTCTGGGACTCGATATTATCAGTCTGGTCTGATGATGTCGATAACGACATAACCCGGTCACTGGTCAAATAAAATATATGTAGAAAAAACTATACGATTATTCATACTTAGTTGTTATTTTATGATATAGTTCCACCAAGAAATGTCAGTACAAGACTTTAATCTTACAAATGTCTTAATATAATTTTATAATCACTTGCTTTGCTAATGGCTTTATTCAAAATATATATGTAGTACATAACTAACGCGTAGTTGTGCAAATTAAAGCGATTAAAAATGTACGTATCCTTAAGAGCAATTAATAATTTTCCTCGTGTTTGGAGGCTTAATGAGTTTTAGTTGATTACTTAGTGCACGACTATACGAGTACGTATACGTGGGATGCAGAAGAAAGGTTCCGTTGTTTAGAATAATCTGGAATTACTCCAAAAAGCGACCAGAGCTTTGGCAAGCTTTGCATAATCCGGTGCAGTCTCAACATTAGAGGTTCAGAATGAAAAGGACGTTACAAACAATCCATGAAAATATTTTTGTTTTTCAGTATATCACATTCATGACAGCAAGTAGTAAATGCAATATAGTCCGCCTCCGTAGTGGTCAGTACGCTCGACCACTCCTCTGGAGGCCCCGGGTTCGATTCCCAGGGGTATAAAATAAATATAAGTGATTTTTTCACTGTAATATTTATTCAATTTTACCCTGGACTTGTACCTGAAACGGAGGGCTGAGATCACCTTTCCTTTATGTGTTAACGGTCAAGATAACACTGTGTTTATATATTTTAGTGCCCTATGCACCATTGTGGTGCGGATAAGGGTTCGAAGAAATGCAATATAATAAACCGAGTAAATTATTGTAAAATTACTGATTACAAAATTACTGATTACAAAATTTATTTATTGATTGGGCTTTGAAAATGCCATAACTAGGCGAAACTATTGTCACAATATTAGTTTTTTTGTGTGTTTTTGTTAGTAAAATACAACTTAGTAGACTCAAAAAATCTGTGTTTGATTTAAAAACTAATACATTGATTACAAAATATTTAATATACATTTTTTATAGATATTGAATGCACCACGAGTCTTAAAACCACCAAAAATAAAATCTCAATCAATCGCGGATAGATATTTGGATTCATAATGTATTGTTAAAATAATGTAATCATATGACAAAACGCCTAATGCGCCATATTTTGTATGGAATGGCCACTTAAGCGAAACAAACGAAGAACAATTAATAAATAATGTTAGATAAAGAAAGCGTTGTTAGAAAAGCAAATATCACAACTGAAAAAAATAATTAAAATTTAAGTTTTACTTAGTAAATACCACTATTTCTTAAAATCTATTGTGACGCGCGTTGCGATGCATTCCGCATTATATTCAAACGCCATACTAAGTAAAACATAAATGAAAAATGGATATATTTTACCACAAAGTGACTGCCGAATCAATTAATGAAGCAATTAAAATTGTTTTATGGGTTTGCAGTCAGCTAAGTTAAATGGGTAAGCATTTTGGCAAAAATATCATGTCTACATTTCGAGATTCCGTTTGACGTTTGTATTTTCATGGAGACAATAGTTCCTTATATCTGTAAAATATTTTAGTTAATTCTGTTAATTTTTATACTTTGAATAAATTATTATATGGACCCGTTATTAATGTGAACTGAATAAACTAGATAAGGGATTATTAAACGGGCATTAGTATGGCCCACATAAAACAAAGTTGGAGCATATTTTTCTATGAATTTCGTAGGTGGACGACATAAAAAAATAAGTTTTTAAAAATACCGAAATAATTCGTTAAAATAAAGTGAACATTTCCTGATATTTTTTTTACGAAAATGTTATTAATGTTAATATTTAACCACTCACCGAGATTTTCGTCTACCGGTTTCGAGACGTACCCGTCTCTTCGTCAGGACAATCACTATCACAGCATGCGGACAATACTACACGTCACTTCTACAAAACTATTCACGCAAATAAATATCTGTGACTGGTTATATACTAACATTACTAAAAAAATTGTAATAAAAAAGTGAAAATGGCTAACCGCAATGTAAATGCTTTCAATATAAAAATATTTATATTTCAAATTGACTTTTTTTCGGTTATAAATTCACTTTTATGCAGGGCATCGAATTTCTGAAATTGCAGTGGATAAAGTATAATCCTCTCGACAACATATAATAACATTTTGAGTGTGTCCAAATACTTGTTCACAAAATCTGGATTATCTCCAATTACAAGAGTTATTTTCATATTATGTTTTGACATCTCATCAAAGATGTCTGGTCAAATTATAAGCTTAAATAATAAAAATGAATATGGTATTTTCTGGCGTTTCTCATGTGTGTGATTATAATCCAGGATTCAAACCTCACATACTAATATAAGAGTTTCTGCTTAATAAAAGGCTTATTTACATCTCACCAATAGATTTCTCTAGTGAAGTTCTAGTGATTCAAGAACAAGGTTTCTAAATTGGTTAATATATACAGAACTTCCAAGAATTTGAGTAGTGTGGTTGTCAATAATTGGTAGAATTGGTGAATGTTACACGTGTGTAAAGTGATCACTTAAACCAGCCTATGACGGTCGTCAGCCCCGTAAATGCCCAGACTTATAGACATATTCTTCTTAATCTTTGATGATATGTCAAAAAATAATATGAACATATAACAAATTATCTGGTTCTATTGATTTGTATTATTAAAGGAACTGTGAACTCTCTATGGTAAAACAAATTTATGAGGCGAATGTTAGCGGGAAAAGAAGCAGAGGAAGACCGAGAAAAACATGGCACGATCAGGTATGCCAAATACTTGAATGTGGTCAGGTTAGGAGTCGTAACAATCGGCGGGTATGTATGAGGAGATGCATGAACGTGGAAGAGGCGAAGAATGTTTGCAAGGACAGAATGGTGTGGCGCTCCATTCTCTCTGCCTACCCCTGCGGGGAAGCGGCGTGATGGTTAGTTAGTTAGTTAGTTAGTAAGATCGTAGAATACGGAGTAGGAAAACATAAGTAAAGTATCACTCAATACCTAAATTTAATATTTTCTCGAGTAAGTGTACTTCGACCGCTATCACAATTTAGTCAAGGATCTTATAGAAATATTTTTTACAAATCTCAATCGTATTATTTTTTGACATCTCATCAAAGATGAAGAAGAATATGGAAGTCTGGGCATTTACGGGGCTTACGACCGTCATAGGCTGGTTTAAGTGATCACTTTACACACGTGTAACATTCACCAATTCTACCCATTATTGACAACCACACTACTCAAATTCTTGGAAGTTCTATATATATGAACTTATTTAGAAACCTTGTTCATGAATCACTAAAACTTCACTAGAGACATCTATTGGTGAGATGTAAAGAAGCTTTTTTATTAAGCAGAAACTCTTATAGAGATATATAAAGAGATATATAAACTCATATGAGATGTCAAAAAATAATATGAAAATAACTCCTGTAATTGGAGATAATCCAGATTTTGTGAACAAGTATTTGGACACACTCAAAATGTTGTAAAAAAAAAAATCTCAATCGGTTTCATATTTGGCGACTTACGCTCTACGTTTATTGCTATAAAACTCCACTTAATGTCTTTACCTTTATTTATACCTACCATAATCATAAAAAAGTCTTCCCGAAAGCTCATTTTTATTACAGAAACTTAATGCGAATGTGAAAATTGAAGATATATGTAACAGTATGTCATAAGAAATTTATTCAGTGAAGTAACAGTGTATATGTACGTGAATTTTTTACGACAAATGAAATTAAAATTTTTCATAAACAAGCGGTCACATTGAAAATTTTGCGGAATTCAACTTGTCTCAAAAAAGTCTCGCGTGTCATATTGTGAACGATTAGATATGATTGTACCATAACTGTCTTTTATTTCCTGCTTATAATAATTGCTCCTGTCTTTTAGGCAATATATATATATATATATATATATATATATATATATATATATATATATATAAAAATATATATTTATAAATATATATATATATATATATATATATATATATATAAATATATTTATATATATATATATATATATATATATATATATATATATATATATATATATATATATATATATATATATACATATATAAATATATATATATATATATATATATATATAAATATATATATATATATATATAAATATATATATATATATATATATATATATATATACATATATATATATATATATATATATATATATATATATATATATATATATATATATATATATATATATATATATATATATATATATATATATATATATATATAAATATATTTATATATATATATATATATTTAAATCTTTACAAAGAATGACTTGATAACGTTTTCTTCGTTTTTCCTCTTCTTCTACGCCCAACTACATTCTACTCATGAATTTGATTAATTGATTTGGCAGTCAGTTTTTGGTTATATCTACCCACTATATACTGATTTTAAAAATGATGCGGAGTGCATCGAAACACGTGTCACTATAGATTTTGATAAATAGTTAATTTTAAATTAAACAATCATAAATTTTGTGCACTATTCTGTCGCCACTCATTCGTTTCACATGCCCAAACCATCTCAACACATCCTTCAAACCTTCATCGATAACGCTATCTCAGAATTGCATTCTTTCCTCATTTCACCATTCGAACATCTTACACCGTTTTGTCGCACATCTTATCCCATTTTGACGGCATTCAATCTTCCTTGAATATTTTGAAGAAAATATTTCAAGTTTCTGAAATTTTACAATCGTTTTCTTGTGCAAAATTCATCACGTCGTCTTGCATTTTCCGTTAAAACATTGGCCATATTTTCTAGTCTCTTCTTTCCACCCGTCTGCTATCTCCGGTACGTACTTGAATGCGTCGGCGTGGCGACGCCATTATACTTCCGGCATCCTTTGGTAGCGACGGCGGCGTCGTCGCGCTGGGAAAGGCCTCCAGGTGTTTCCGCCGTATCTTCTATAGCCTCCTTTGTTATCCTTGATTAAACCTGACTTCGTAATGCCTAGCGTTGCGGTCGCTGACGCGAATATCCTGAATTTAACAGGAGAAGGCGAGGATTTTTTAAAACGAAGGTATTAGTTTAACAATACCTGCAGTAATTATTCTGTGTATTTCACATGTAAATTCCTGGATGTCCATCAAATCCGTTCGACCATAAGTGTTTTTGTTTTATTGAATTTTAGTTTTCAGTTTGAAATGAAAATTTATTTGATCGTATTCTACGTAACACTTCACTTGTTTACGTTGTGTTTTAATTTTTCTTTCCAATTACTAATGATGACATAGAAAATTCGAAGAACGTTTGCAAAGATATAGTGGTATGGCGTTTTATTCTCTTTACCTACCCCTGTGGGGAAGCGGCGTGATGGGCTCCTCAAATTGGACGCCTTACAAGTCAAATATGACGATTTACAAAACGTTGTATTGCATTTTATAATTTAAAAAAAATATACACGTATATTCAAAGTAGATTGAAAATCTTGTCTGAAAACTTCAGTACACATCGCGCGCACAGACTGTGAGAGCGCGCCACGCAAGCTTGTCAACTTGACGACTACCGCACTTAAAAATAATATATGGGGCAGGTAATTACATTGCCGGTATATGCAGTGCTAACATTTTTAAAAATTCCAACCTTTTATTTTATAAAATACACTATAACATCCGATTTAGTTTATAAGACGTCTAATTAAATTGGCAAAGAGTCCAATTTGGTTTGTAGAATGCCCAATTCGAAGTGAAAATCATGTATGAAATTTTAATTTTTTACGAGTTCAAAATTATACGAAATTTAAATATTTTATCAATGAGGCTGCAACGTTGAAGGCAGGTAAATATGTGGAGGTGTAAAATGTCTATGAATACGGTAAGATCTCATTCAGGGGAATGAAAAGGCTAGACATGGCTGCTTGAAGTATGAAAGGCCTTTACCGTGAAGTCAAATTAACATTCGCTAGCTTGGCGGGCCGCGTTCGTGAAATGAAATGAGAAAAAACTGATAGCATTACCGGAGTGTTCATACATCATCGTAATATTTATTTAAACCTGACGCCAGACATAAGCAAGCTCATAGCAAACATAATTGATCACAAAAATGGTTTCTAATAGGCCTACAGTAGACCGGCAGCAATTGTATCAAGGACAGTAGTATCAATGCAAATTACTCGTAAACGTAATCATCGAACCCGGAACCCGTTGTTTTATGGTAGACAGGATGCCAATGAATTCCTACTTATTTTTATTATTTATTTTAAATTATTTTTTTTTTTACAAAATACACATTTAAATAATACAAAATAGTTGTAAATATATAATATATTTCAAACATAACATATCTATCTCTCTAATAAAGAAGATACTCGTGTTATTTTTTTTAAACAAAGTAAATTAAAATTAAAATTAAAAATAAACAATGTAATTTAAAAATTAAAAAATATTCTTTGGTATGGAGTCTAGGTAGGGGTGAGTCTTATATGTTTTTTATTTTAGTTTTAAAGATTTGATAATTTTCTAAAGGTTTTAAGATTTCCGCAAGTTTATTAAAAAAAAAGTATGTTTAATGGTTTAACGCTGCTGTTGTTCTACATCTGTGTAATATTAAATTATTAGAAAATCTAGGATTACGTGAAATTTGTACTTCAGTTTGTTTTTTTTTAAAGGTTTGTAAGATAGAGGCTTTATTAAAAATTTCTTCAATTGTTGGTACATTAAGTTCTTTGAATACTAGTTTTGAAGGGTAAGTTCTGGGCTTTTTAAGAATTATTTTTGCAATTTTTTTTTTTGCAAACAATTGAGAGTGATTTTAAATTTGTCCTATTAGCTCCTGCCCAGCCTTTAACTCCATACTCCATCATTAGTTGCCTAAGAAAATTCTTCTTGCCTATTTTGTTTACAAGGATTTATAGCATATTCAGCTCATAAATCTTTAAAAAAATGGCGGTGAACATGTGTGTGTTAAATAAACACATGAATAAGGTTTGATCCCCAAAAACAATACATAGGATTTCAGTACCTTATATCGATCGAGATTTGTCACATGGTTAATTTATTTGTCTTATTCGTCTTGTCATATTTTCTAAATAAAACACCACTTAATCTGATAGATCGTTATGCCTTATTGCCTCATAATTTTTATCAACTGCATACCTTTTTTCGCACGTTCTGTTTCTAATTTAAATCATTCTTTTTAAAAAATTGGACATACCCACACTAAATGAGGGACGTATTGTGATGACGTCTCATCATATTCACAGAAAGAGTTTCGTCTAATTTTAAAACGGAAGAGGTTTTCTCTAATTGCTCTATGACCCGTAAAAAATTGAGTCAATGCAATTCAAACAATTTTTTTCCTTGGAAAGAAAATTTGCGTATTTTTTCCTTATTCTGGTTCTATATTTCGACGACTTATACTTAAACCATCGATTATACTCCGGTGTTGTCTTTTTTAAAGTTGCTTATAGCTAAAGTTGCTATAGCATCTGCTAATTCATTGCCAAATATTTCTCTTAAATCATCTTATCCAACTAAGCTATACAGTTTTCTTGCCTCTATTTTTTTATATCATTCTTTCCATGATATTACATTACAAACTGCCTCTAAACCAGATTTACAATCACTAAGTACTATTATTTTAGTAAACCTGTCTGCTTTCTTCTTTAGAATATATTTGAATGACTCTTACTGCATATTGTTTTTTGATATCTCATCAAAGATGAAGAAAAATATGGAATTCTGGGCATTTACGGGGCTGACGACCGTCATAGGCTGGTTTAAGTGATCACTTTATACAGTGTAACATTCACCAATTTTCTCTACCCATTATTGACAACCATACTACTCAAATTCTTGGAAATTCTATATATATGAACCAATTTAGAAACCTTGTTCTTGAATCACAAGAACTTCACTAGAGACATCTATTGGTGAGATATGAAGAAGTTTTTTACTAAGCAGAAACTCTTATATTAGTATGTGAGGTCCGAATCCTGGATTATAATCACACACATTAACTAAAACCAGCCTATGACGGTCGTCAGCCCCGTTAATGCCCAGAATTCCATATTCTTCTTCATCTTCGATGAGATGTCAAAAAATAATATGAAAATAACTCATGTAATTGGAGATAATCCAGATTTTGTGAACAAGTATTTGGACACACTCAAAATGTTGTAGACTCTTACTGCAATTATTTCAGCTTGAAATATAGAACAGCAGAGATCCAATTTTATTTTCCGGAGTGATATGAATATTATGATATAAGAGAATAATGTGTTATTATTATTATTTTTAGACTAATTAGTTTCCTTGGTTTGTTTCAGGTAAGGATATTCGGTTTCAACATACGTATTTATCGCGATAAATGACGGTAAGTTCCGCGGTTTGATAATATGGCTTCCGGTACGTGTATGTGCAAGTTGTTAGTATAATGCTTATCAGATTACGGTCAAATACTTGAAATCGGTCAGGTTAGGAGTCGAAACAATCGGCGGGTGTGTATGAGGAGATGCATGAACGTGGAAGAGGCGAGGAATGTTTGCAAAGACAGAATGGGGTGGCGTTCTATTCTCTCTGCCTATCCCTGCGGGGAAGCGGCGTGATGGTTAGTTAGTTAGTTAGTTTAGATTACGGTATCTTTTTGCACTTGTGATCCAAAAAAAGAAAATATTTGGATAAATATTGGTTATGAATTGGATTGGAAAATTATGTTTTCATGCGTTTCCAAGTATGTAAAATTATCCAGTCAGGATCTTGCATACACCAAATAAAAAGGTATCTGCTTAATACAAAATGTCTTAAACCAACCATTGATGGCTCTATTGAACTCACACGTACAGTGTCATGAGATAAATGATATATGGAGGAGTTCCAAAACTTTGAGTAGTGTGGTTGTCAATCATGGGCAGAATGTTAATTGTTGCAAGTGTGTAAAGTGATCACTTAACCAGCCTTTAACAGGTTACAAGCCCTGTAAAAACACAGACTTACTCTTCTTCATCTATGTTAAGATGTCAAAAATGTAAAAATAACTCCTAAATTTAGAAAATCAAGTATTTGGACACACTTAAAATTGTTGGGTTATATATCGAAAATTAAACACGGTTATTGGATTGAATTATACTTTTATTTACATAAATGGTGTGTGACGCATTTTGTCTTATTAAGACATTATCAAACACTCCTTGTCGTCATTATCAAACACACTTGAGTGTTTGATAATGTCTTAATAAGATGAAACGCGTCACATATCATATATGTAAACAAAAGTACAATTCAATCCAATAACCGTGTTTAATTTTGGATATATTACTTAACAATTCAATATGGAATTATACCAACTGTCTGCAGTTACGATAAACACTTTTAAAATGTTGTGGAACAAAGCTATTTATATTCTTTATAGCAGGTAGGTTTGCAAAAAACGTAAATGTTTCTGTGGATTATATAAAAGGTGGTTACATTTTTCTTTAAAAGCTTTAATAAGAATATGAAGTAAAAATGTAAATGCCGTAAATACGCGGTAAAACAAAACAAAAAGCAAATGCGATTGAAGTAATGCTGGATTATCCATTTTCCTCTCTGGAAAATCATTATTTTTAAAAAAAATCGTAATTTTTACATTATACTAAATTTTATGAAATCGCTTCGCTCTTGAACATACTCAATTTTTTTGTTAAGTTACAACTCATTTCTATTAAATTTCAAATCTGTTTTGGTACATATGTTTATGGTGTCAATTTGATTCCTTGAATAGTTAGTTAGCATATCTTTTATTTTTTACTCTTAGTAATTATTTTTTCTAGAAAAAAATATTTGAGTTTATTTCTATATTATCTGTACTTTATTATAATCTTCATATGTTATATTAATCTTTCATTAATTTATTCGGCAGTCACGTAATGGTACAATCTATCCATTTTTTGTTAAAGTTTAACTAAGTAAATACCACTATTTCTTAAAATCTATTGTGACACGTGTATCGACGCATTCCGCATCATTTTGTTTGTGTCATCATACGGTGTTTGAAAATAATGCGGAATTCATCGAAACACGTGTCACAATAGATTTTTAGAAATATTGGTATTTATTAAGTAAAACTTTGATTAAAAATGGTTACATTATTCTAACTTGAATCAAAAGTAGGTTGGTTAAAATTTTAGTAGATGAATCTGACATGGGTTTCTCGGTTGATGTTTGCTCCCTCTTTTATCCAAATATATAATTTTTCATTTCAATATTTTACTTGGTAAATACCACTTTTTCTTAAAATCTATTGTCACACGTGTTTCGATGCATTGTGCATAATTTCAAAATATATCATATTGAAAGCGTTTCTATGCTTGATATTTTACACATTTTTATTCAGTGATCTTCTAACATTACAAAAATTTGAGTTTTTTTTCTTAAGTTTTTTAAAATGTGCCATAAAGTATCTGCGAAAAACTCTCAAGATTTTTTTCGTGTTTTTTGTTATTTATGAGTTTATATTATATCTACATAATTCTTTATTATGGCTTATTGCAGGTAGATTTTTCCGGTCATATTGTCAAAAAAAAAATCACCGACAATTTCATGCATGAATATCCAACCTCCTGTAATAATGCAGCGCCGTCCAACCGCGATCCATTTTATTTTAGGATTGCTACTCCATTCAGAATATTCGCGGCGGTTTTTCATTTACGACCCCCGACCGAACCATAGCAGTCCGGATTCGCAATGTTTACGCTTTAATTAACGTTATATTGCAGCTTCATGCGAACAAAGTGAACGGGTTTGATGAACGGCATCACAAACGGAGCTCTGCAATGTCGTTTACCAATTTGGATCACTGTTTGCTGAGTAGTTTAAACTGAACTCATAAAAGCAAACATATAATACTAAATTCATGGTAATATTCAAATTACAGTACCATTTTCCTCGTCACAGCGAGTGTTTTATGTATTTTGTATATTAAATGCATTGTTAACTTGTGGTATGGTAATATAACACTCTCCTATCATTCATCGTCCACTTTTAAAAGTATTCCTTTTGTGATTCATTTCTCTCTTTCAAATTTTATTTTTGTCTAAATGTCAGACCGTTACAGTTTAATTTTAATCTGTATTTGACCTGATGATGAAATAATTACTCCGAAACCGGTAGTGACGAAGTATTGTTTTTTAAAGTGGTATTACACAAAGTGAACGATGAATGATAAGGAGAGTGTTTTATGATTTACTTTTATCGATTTTTGAAATATTAGTCTAGTTGCTGTCATTGGAAAGTGTTTAATCTAATATAACAATTTTCTTTCACTATCGCTAAATATTATTTAAAATTAAAGTTTGATTTGATAAAAACAAATCTTTTTTCTTCAAATATATTGCGAAACTTATTTCGATGCATTCCGCATCATTTTCAAACACTGCATGTGATATTTCTAAAATTTAGACTTAGCATCACATACAGTGTTTGAAAATGATGCAGAATGCATCGAAACACGTAAAACAATAGATTTTTACGAAAAAGTGAAATTTACCAAGTTAAATTTTAATTGACTCTATTCAGTAATTAATTTATTAAAATCAATTATCTTAAACTAGACATAAGAATATCATGAATATTACTTTCTTAGACACGTTCTTAGTTACAAAATATTATTTTAAACTTTTTAACCTAAACTAGGTCGCAGGTATTATATGAATGTGCTATTTTTCCAATTTTAATATGAATTTGAATTCTTACGCGAAAACGGAAAATATCGAATGGGTCCATAGCCCCCCTGTGATGAAGTGCGATATTTCCAGAATACGAAAGCGTTAAAATTGAGGACTCTACATTAGGGTAGGGGATCCTATCAACGCCCATTATAGGGGTAGGAAGAGAGAATAGAATGCCAGTCTTTGGAAACAATCTTCGCCTCTTCCATATTCATGCATCTGCTCATACATATATTGATGGAATAAAAATTTAGTGAATTTAAGTTCATTATGATTATAATTACATAAAAGTTATGGTAAGTGTTTTCAGTATGATTTCATATAATTTTAGTATTGAAATGGTTTTTATATGTAAATTTCAATAATATGTGGGTAAATTTGGAAAGGTTGGTTGACAACTACTACTGCATGTTAGTGTGGGGAAGTCCTGTGTGTAAAAAAAAAACTTATACCTAGACTTTCTCCATCCCACAATATCCCAAGGACACAACTCTAAAATTTTGACTTAGCTTCACATATGATGTTTGAAAATGATGCAGAACGCATCGAAACACGTGTCACAATAGATTTTAAGAAATAGTGGTAATTACCGAGTAAAACTTCAGTTAAAAATAGATAGATATTATTG
This sequence comes from Brachycentrus maculatus, assembly GCF_059751285.1. Taxonomy (NCBI): domain Eukaryota; kingdom Metazoa; phylum Arthropoda; class Insecta; order Trichoptera; family Brachycentridae; genus Brachycentrus; species Brachycentrus maculatus. Next base: position 2,808,416 of record NW_028280859.1, read on the forward strand.
TCACAAAGTGACTCCGAATCAATTTATGAAACAAGTCCTGTATTCTCTGAAGTATGTTTGATTTTTCTGGTTTCTTGTAGTTTTGATATTTTTAATTTGAGATGAAGGATATAATTTATATTTGATGCAATAACTTTGTGATTTTCCATTTATAATTAAGATATAACTATGTTTTAAAATCACTATAAATTAAAGCTTGGGTAGATCTCAAATGGCTTTATTTCTTGTGTTATTTTGCCTAACGGCCAAAATTTTTTGAATTTTGTTAAGTGGATAGTGTTTTAGTATTAATCAGTATTGAAAAAGAAGCGATTAGCTTAGAAACCGGTAGACGTTATAATTAAGTTAAAATAAAATATTTATCTCTCTCTCTCTAACCCTTATCCGCACCCCAATTGTGCATAGGGCACTGCATCATATAAACGTAGTGTTATCTTGATCGTAAACAAATGAAAGAAATGTGATTAGCCCTCCGCTTCAGGTACCAGTCTAAGGTAATATTGAATAAATATTAGAGTGAAAAAATCACTTGTATTTATTTGACCCCCCCTGGGATTCGAACCCGGGACCTCTAGAACTGTAGCAGAGCGTGCTGACCATTACACTACGGAGATACCACTAAATTTATATTTTAATTAATTTAATAAATGAGATGAAGGAATTGTGGAAACAACAATTATGTATTTCATCATTTAAATCGTAACATCGATATGTCGGTAAAGAGACCCGCTACCGCACCTTCGGAGGCAAGTTTTCCCGAAGTTCTCCAATAGATCAAATGAGAAAAGTATGTCTAACGATTTTTGATAAATGAAGTGAGCGGAAGTTATTGCCTGGAGAAAGTTCCTATATTGTTCGGGCGGATTGCCGAATGGATGGGACCTATTGAAAGGAAAACCATTACGCTAATGAGTTTTCCAAAAACTTTCCACTAAATAAAGACATATTAATATTTGGGTTATTACTCAACCAACCGAAACATTCTTATTGACAACATGACAGCCCATTCATTTCCGTTGGGAATTGAATAAATCATTAATAAATCAATTTGATTGATTTTCTTATTATTACTCCGCTTTGCTCTCCTGTTTTATGTACCTATACAAAAGTACTCTTTTTGTCGTTAATTTTATATAACTTTAAAATATGAGTTTTTTTATAGAAAATATTGCACTACGTAAATCCATTTCATTGATTTTCTTATTATTACAACGGTTTGTTCTCCAGTTTTATGTATTTCATTGACTTCAAAATATGATATATTATTAGATTAAAATCAATTTTTTTAGCTTTTCCACTTTATTAAATAAATCTATTCAAAATGTGAGTTTTTAATGGAATATGCTTTTGAAGGTAAACTGATTGAGAAAATCTTTTCTTTAAAGTAAATCCTCCTAACATGACAATCTAAATTACTTTATAATTCAGAATGAAATATTTTTTGGTATTGACATTAAAAGCTTTTAACCGCATTCCTAGATCTGAAATAGAGGCATATGGGCTTCCTGAAAGACCTGTCATGGAAATATTGTTTTGAAATTTAAACATTTTTATTATTTACACAGGTATTTCAATTTCATACTATTTCTGCGAGCTTAAGCGGCGTATTATAAGAAATAGGTATCAAATTGTGGTAGAGTGGTTTCGAACCGAAAAACTCTGACTTGAGAATCCGCAACACTGACCACGGGACCACAACCCGATAGATGAACTAATTTCCCGGCACGCGATCTAACACATGACATTTATGAACTATGTTGGAATTTTTTTACATAATGTATGTATATATATATATATATAAATATATATATATATATATATATATATATATATATATATATATATATATATATATATATATATATATATATATATATATATATATATATATATATATATATATATATATATATATATATATATATATATATATATATATATATATATATATATATATATATATATATATATATATATATATATATATATATATATATATATATATATATATATATATATATATATATATATATATATAATATATATATATATATATATATATATACTAATATATATATATATATATATATATATATAAACTTGAAGGGTAGTATTGTTTGCATGCTGTGTTAGTGATTGTCCTGACGAAGAGACGGGTACGTCTCGAAACCGGTAGACGTAAAAATCTCGGTGAGTGGTTATATACTAATTTTATTAACATTTTTGTAAAAAAATAAATAAGTATGTCAAAATGATTAAAGGAAACACTCGTTTTAAAACCACTTGAGTTAATTCAAGTGGTTTAAAAACAAGTGTTTTCTTTAAGAATGTCAAAAGCATTGTTAACTTTGTGCTCTTAACTTTATACTCACATGTGAGTGGTTCAAAAAACAAAGTTTTTATATTTCTCAAAAAATATATTCTATCATTAAATTGCTTTTTAAAAAATGAAGTAAACAAAAATTATGCGAGTGAATTGATGCATTTATTTTAACAGGGTGCTGAATATTTGTAGCATTCAGATTGCAAACACTCTACATCCGTTAAAATGTATACGGAATGGTATTAGGCAGGGTAGGAGTACCATTGTTGGACACCCACCCAATCCTTGACATTCGAATTTTCAGCTATAAAAAATAACCTTTTCAGACAATGCTTTTACACATAATACTTTCGGGAACATTGAGGTTATTCGACGAACAATAAGAAAATAAAACATATCATTTTAATAAGATATTTTATTTTACTTACTTTCTTTTCAGTTCTATAATTACAATGCTATTTTCTTTCTCATGAAGTGGAAATGTCTTTTACATCGAGTCCCTTCACTTACATCATCTGTATAATATTAAATTTATTATTCCCTGAGGACCAAGAATCAAGGGAGCAGAACTAATCATCTTGCCATGATACAAATAAAAGCCCCAAGGATCGGATGCGGTGTCCTATGCACTATTGGGTAAAAAAATGTACATTTAATCCATCAAAAAATAATTCAGTATTTTACTTATATGAAATCTTACATTACAGTTAGTACAATATTTATGATATTTTAAACACGTTTAATGCGTACAAAATACCATAATGTCAAAATACTAGATTTTTTTGTAAATCCATATCTTTGGTCAAAGTCAAATTCTACTTTCTATTTAAACATCATAAGTAAGTGTATTTCTTCGTGTTTTCAAAACACATAACCGGCAACGAATCCTTATTTTTATTCAACGCGACTTCCGTCAAAATGTGGCTGCAATATTTGTATGGACACGAGAGCCGTGTTCGACGCAGAGAACGTCTTAAGCATTAATTTATAATATATATTTGCTAGTGACTGGCATTTCAATTTTTCATCCAATTATTTAAGAAGTGTCCATTACTGGTTATTTCATATCATGGATATCATACGTTCATATTTGTCAATTGTAATATTCTACTTAATTAATTAATTGCTTTGCAAGAGAAGGTCTATCAGGAAGCCTAGATGCTTCTGTATCAGATCTGGGAATGCGGTGGGACAGCTTTTAATTTTAATATTCAACTATCACGTGTTTCAACAGAACAATAAATGTTTCCTAAGCCTGCATTCCGTAACATTAATGATGTAAAAAATGCTTTAGAATTTTAAAGTGCTAAATAGTACGCGGATACAATGGAGAGTCGTAAAACTGTCCAATATAGGTTCGTCTACCCTACGTACATGCAATATTACTTTGTCCCGTGAATAAAACCATGTACGTACGCGAATAACACAGGGGTGAAAAGTGGTTTGGGGTCGTGAATATATTAAAATGTTTTCACGTCGAGCTGTAAAATTTAATATTATTTGCGTATGAATGTGACATGTTTAACAGAATTTCATGCATGCGAAACAGTGCGTTAAATACTGAAAATCATTTTCCTGTATCCACTACAAATAATTTACAAAGCGATATCATGCTGAAATGAAAACATGTTTACGATAGTGTTTTGTTAACACATTGACTGCCAAATTAGAAAAAAAACTATCTTTAGGGCCACAACTGTAAACAGACTACATACTCATACAAATGTGAGTTGTGGTTAATTTTTTTGTAATGAAATATTTTTCATGAAATACAAAAAAATGTAATGATAATCATGAGGTTTATTTGGGCTGTATTTCATAAACATGTGTAAAACATACATTCAATTTCGTTTGTTTTCTCTGAAAAATAATGTTACTTTCACCTAAATTTGTGTGTTCATTTATATATATATATATGTATATATATATATATATGTGTATATATATATATATATATATGTGTATATATATATATGTATATATATATATATATATATATATATATATATATATATATATATATATATATATATATATATATATATATATATATATATATACATATAAATATATATACGAACCGTGATATCGAACACTGAAATTCCGATGACCGCCTAGGTATTGTTGGGAAATTCCAACTCGGAGGGAAAATCCCAACCAAAGGAATTCAACAACGTCTTAATCCTCATGGCTTATGAATTCTTTATTGTCCTTGTTCTTCCTATTGTTTTTGAAATTACTAGAGGCATTTTTATCTGTCACTTTGTGGTAGTCATTTTTAATTACATTAAATGATTCAGCAATTAGTCACTTTGCAGTAATATAGGTACATACATATATCCATTTTTAATTTAAGCTTTACTTGGTTGAAAATGAAGTGGAATGCTTCGATACACGGTGTCTCAATAGATTTTAAGAAAAAGTGGTAAAATCAAGTAAAATTTAAATGAAAAAAGGTTTATTTTTATTTGTTACTGAACATTTGTTCGGCTTGCACGTTTAGTTTTCTTAGTCTTAGTTTTAACACGTTGAACGCCATGTGAGTTATATTAAACTGTCGTTTATTAAGCAGTTTTGGTCAAGATTATGTGTGAGTTAAATGTAACTCCAATAATTGATTGGTTTTTAATTTTATTTTTTAAAGTTGAATATTTGTGTTTTTATTATTTACATAAATATTTCAACTTCATACTATTTCTGTGAGCCTAAGCGGCTCATTATTAGAAATAGGTATCAAATTGTGGTAGAGTAGGTTCGAACCGAGAAACTCTAGGCCCACCTTGGAAAATTACCGAAGTTGGCCCAGATTTTTCTCTGAAAACTAATACTTTGCATTGCATTTAAATGAACACACAAATTTAGGTAAAAGTAACATTATTTTTCAGAGAAATCAAATGAAAGGAATGAATATTTTACACATGATTATGAATAATAGCACAATGTAATAAACCTCGTGATTATCATTGCATTTTTTGTGTTTCATGAAAAATATTTCATTACAAAAAAATGAACCGCAACTCACATTTGTATGAGTATGTAGTCTGTTTACAGTTGTGGCCCTAAGGATAGTTTTTTTTCTAATTTGGCAGTCAATGTGTTAACAAAACACTATCGTATACATGTTTTCATTTCAGCATAATATCGCTTTGTAAATTATTTGTAGTGGATACAGGAAAATGATTTTCAGTATTTAACGCACTGTTTCGCATGCATGAAATTCTGTTAAACATGTCACATTCATACGCAAATAATATTAAATTTTACAGCTCGATGTGAAAACATTTTAATATATTCACGACCCCAAACCACTTTTCACCCCTGTGTTATTCGCGTACGTACATGGTTTTATTCACGGGACAAAGTAACATTGCATGTACGTAGGGTAGACGAACCTATATTGGACAGTTTAACGACTCTCCATTGTATCCGCGTACTATTTAGCACTTTAAAATTCTAAAGCATTTTTTACATCATTAATGTTACGGAATGCAGGCTTAGGAAACATTTATTGTTCTGTTGAAACACGTGATAGTTGAATATTAAAATTAAAAGCTGTCCCACCGCATTCCCAGATCTGATACAGAAGCATACAGAGGCTTCCTGATAGACCTTCTCTTGCAAAGCAATTAATTAATTAAGTAGAATATTACAATTGACAAATATGAACGTATGATATCCATGATATGAAATAACCAGTAATGGACACTTCTTAAATAATTGGATGAAAAATTGAAATGCCAGTCACTAGCAAATATATATTATAAATTAATGCTTAAGACGTTCTCTGCGTCGAACACGGCTCTCGTGTCCATACAAATATTGCAGCCACATTTTAACGGAAGTCGTGTTGAATAAAGATAAGGATTCGTAGCCGGTTATGTGTTTTGAAAGCACGAAGAAATACACTTACTTATGATGTTTAAATAGAAAGTAGAATTTGACTTTGACCAAAGGTATGGATTTACAAAAAAATCTAGTATTTTGACATTATGGTATTTTGTACGCATTAAACGTGTTTAAAATATCATAAATATTGTACTTACTGTAATGTAAGATTTCATATAGCAATTCGCAAATACTGAATTTATTGATGGTTTAAATGTATTTTTTGTACCCAAAAGTGCATGGGACACCGCATCCGATCTTTGGGGCTTTTATTTGGTATCATGGCAAGATGATTAGTTCTGCTCCCTTGGTTCTTGGTCCTTAGGGAATAATAAATTTCATGTTATACAGATGATGTAATTGAAGGAACTCGATGTAAATGACATTTCCGCTTCATGGGAAAGAGAATAGCGATGTAGTTATAGAACTGAAAAGAAAATATCTTATTAAAATGATATGTTTTATTTTTCTTATTGTTCGTCGAATAACCTCAATGTTCCCAAAAGTATTATATGTAAAAGCATTGTCTGAAAAGGTTATTTTTTATAGCTGAAAATTCGAATGTCAATGATTGGGTGGGTGTCTAACAATGGTACTCCTACCCTGCCTAATACCATTCCGTATACATTTTAACGGATGTAGAGTGTTTGCAATCTGAATGCTACAAATATTCAGCACCCTGTTAAAATAAATGCATCAATTCACTCGCATAATTTTTGTTTACTTCATTTTTTAAAAAGCAATTTAATGATAGAATATATATTTTTTGAGAAATAAAAAGACTTTGTTTTTTGAGCCACTCACATGTGAGTGGATCAAAAAACAAAGTCTTTTTATTTCTCAAAATAATATATCAATATGATCAACAAAGTTAAAACTTTCAATATTCAAAACAAAATGAAAGAATAGTCGATGTTCAATATGTTGGGAAAGTTAGTTTATAGAATTAAAAACGAATATATAAGAACGGAATGTAAGGTGAACTATGGATAGTTGAAAATAAGTTCTTTAAGGTTGTATGGACATGTGGAGCGAATGGATAACGATAGAATGACTAAGGTGGCGAATGTGAGCGGGAGAACAGAATGAGGACGGCCGAAAAGACTTGGCAGTACGATCAGATCAATCGGAATCTCGAATCTTGTCGTGTTAAAAATCTGCGCAATCGGAGGGCATGTATGACTATATGTTTGAATTTGGAGGAAGCGACGAGTGCATGCCAGGACAGGAAAATGTGGCGTTCCATCCTCTCTGCCTACCCCTGCGGGGAAACAGTGTGATGGTAGTAGTAGTAGAAGTGGTATTAGTTAGATCACTCTCCTTTTCATTCATCATTCACTTTGTGTTACCACTTTAAAAAGCACTACTTCGTGACTACCGGTTTCGGAATAATCATCATCAGGTCGAATGTTGACTAATGTGAAATTGTTACGGTCTGCCATTTATACAAAACTAAACTTTGAAAGAGAGAGAGAAGGCAAATGTATCACAATGGGAATATTTTTAAAAGTGGACTTGTAGTTCATTGATTATTTATTTTGATTGAGTCTTTATTTATTGCTTTACTTATTTCTAATTTTTCTAGATTATCGAAATAAAGACTAGTTTTATTTGTACGTGAAATTTAAATACCCGTTGATTGAAAAAAAAATGTGGTTCAGATAAATATAAGGTGATTAGCAAATTCAGGAAAAATATTGTTTTTCAGACACCTTAGATGTTCTTTAATTGTTTGATTGAAGTCGTGTTTTTTAAACAAGGTATTACACAAAATGAATGATGAATGATAAGGAGAGTGTTATATTACCATACCACAAAGTTAACAAGGCTTTTAACATAAAAAATACATTGAAAATCCTTCATTTTATGCAATTATCTCGCTTTTATACTATTAAGTTTATGATATATGACATTGCCACATATGACAATGCGATAAGGTAGAATTTTGTCTTGCAAGTGAAACCTTGGCACTATTCTACTATCGTTGATATGTTTGAATTTCAAAGGCGCCTGCGATGTGGAACAAATTTGAGTTAAGGATTACGTAAAATGTGAATAATTTGACGTATGTAAGTCTGGGGATATCACACTGTGTACAGATATGAATCTCGTCGAAGCTGAATGTCAGAATACATATTTGTACTTTATATGTGTATTAACCCTTGGTTCATACGGGCATTTTTTATTTCATAGTTTGATACACACGCGTTAAGGCCTTACTCGCAATAATAGAATTCATTAAGCGTTCGGCTGCGCTGAATGAATTTCGGCTGAAAGCGTCCGCGTTATTTAAAAAAAATATATAAATAAGTATGTTTATATTACGAAAAAAGTAAAATGGTCGTGTTTGGCTAGTGTTTTTGACTAAAATTTTCACTCATGAATTACCGTAGCTAGATTTCTGAGTATTGTACGGTATTGAATTTATTTTGGGACCCCCGGTAGCCAGTATTGGATATATCTTTAATATATATATATTTATATATATATATATATATATATATATATATATATATATATATATATATATATATATATATATATATATATATATATATATATATATATATGTGTGTGTGTGTGTGTATGTATTGTAATTAATTAATGTAAGGGCGTACCTTTCAATAACTCTTTTTTTTCAAAACCATATTTGTTTCGAAGAAAAACTTGTCCTGAAACGGTGTTTTGAGCAAAAGATGCAAATTCGTTCAATGTTACCTGGATTTAAAGAAAATTTAGTTTGAACATTCAATTTTGCTTTGTTGGTAATTGTTTTTTATAGTAATTCAATTTTGCAACATTCGTAACTGTTTTTTTTATGGACACGGTTTAATGGAGTATTGTTTGTTCGACTGTGAGTTGAATACCCGAAAATTGTCACCGGAATATCCATCCAATTCCAAAAACAGTTACATTTGTAAAAGGTGAACAAAAAAACTCGCAAGAAAAAACATTATGGCTCATGTTAACACTATATCAAGTGGAACGAAGCGAAAATTCCGGGTTGCGAACGGCAAAAAATAATGTTTTCGGTAAGAAAAAAGGTTGCCTTGTTTGTATGTCACCGCTTTATGAACAGAAAAATAAAAACAAGTAATTTTTGCACAAAAAGTGATACAGATACGGAAAGCATCGTGGGTCGCCGCAAAACCCATAAATTCGGCATGCTTACAATTTAACCGGAGCTGCTAGTTAAACCATATCGTCGTGCGTTCGTCAAGCGAAGGTTTTATTTTTAATTACATATTTTTAAATTTTTTTTTTCTTTATTTTAAATTCTTTTGCATTGCATAACATAAATTCAAATACAAAAAATATTAATAATGTATAAAAATGAATACAAAAAAAGATCCCACAAAGGCATGGCCTGTGTGTGGGTATACAATATAATTTAATCATAGTAAAGGGTATATAGGTTTTATAAGTAGAACTAGAATAATAGTAAAATGTTTTTTTTAATACATCATTAAATTAATTTGGGAGTCATTTCTACTTTTGAAAATATTAAAATTGGTTACGCTGTTCTTCTTCAATAAACAGACTAAGCTCTTGTGCTTGGAGAAGGACTTTCACTTATTGTTTGTTGTTAATGCTTGTGAGTGATGTAATTTTAATTTTTTTGTTTATTGCTTTTTTTCTTCGATTATATAAGGTATTTAATTTATTTTTTAGAATTTTAATGTCTCCGTTCAAAAAAAATATCTGTAGGAAAGATCTAATGAGCTGAGCAAAGCTGAGATAATGCTTATCTCAGCTTTGCATTCCTTCCTTATTTCACTATTCGAACATCTATCATACATCGTTTGTCGCACATTCTTCTGAGAGATAGCTTTTCTCTGTGTTTTCCACTTAGGAGATATTTATTTTTAGACATCTCAACATAGATGAAGAATATGATCTGGTTTTGTGATCACTTTACACACATGCAATTCACCATTCTACCCATGATTGACAACCACATTACTCTTATATTTGGAACTCCTAGATATATGATCAATCTCAATGATGATTTATTATTTGAGATGAAGCCAGAAAGAAGAAGAAGGAAAAGAAGAAGAAGGAAAAGAAGAAGAAGAAGAAGAAGAAGAAGAAGAAGAAGAAGAAGAAGAAGAAGAAGAAGAAGAAGAAGAAGAAGTAACGTTTGAAACGGAAATTCGCGATCAAATTACGAACAAATAAAGATGTGGATTATCTAAGGTACGCTCGAAAAAACATACACAAAGCCATTAAATTTTCACCAGTCTCCTTCCTAGTTACGTCTGCATTGTACAAAATTATTATCCGGAGCAGACATTCAGTTTAAAGTGTTATTAATGTGTTTTGCCGCAACATTGTACGAAGAGGAAAGCCGCGATGATGCACTGAGTAGAGGGAGAGATACGAGTATACGGAAATTTGTGAAAGAAACACGGGAATTAGACTAAAATTATATGATTTAAGTGGTGTATAAACTGTTTTTCATTATGACGTAGGTGTGCGTTTGGTGACAAATGGGGCACTTAATTATTTTTATTTACGTAGAAATATGTATAATATATAGAGATGTGCTAATGGATAATGGATTATTCTCATGATGTGTTATTATTGGCTTAAAAAATAATGTAAAAAATCACAAGACATTCTTATTTAAATCTGTAGAGAAGTAAGGGAGATATGAAGGTTTAAATTTGAGATATTTTAATAAAACCAAAAACGGACACCGCTATACGTCATCAAATTTTACGTCATGGTGTGTTTTATGGGGCGTATCCCTTTATGTATCTGCTTTAAAGAGCTGCAATAGAAGTAGTGTGGATTCGTTTCTGTGACGTCATTCGTTACCAACTTTTGGAATTTTGGAATAATGGAAAAATGATGAATGAAAATATTGATTATATCGGCTGTTCTAAATATAAAACGAGTATTACACAATCCTTTATAGGTTGAGTATGTTAAATTAGACATTCCTTATGAGTGATAATGCACTATTGTCCCTTTTTGGTTATTCGATTGGAATATTATTCGGTACTTTTTCTCAATTATCAACTCAGTATATCTCATTCATTATTGGTCACTTCGGATCAAATGATACAGCGTTGTAAAGGTGTGAGCATAGACCGATCAAGTCGAGACAGCAGCAGGCAGCTCGGTGGTTTGAGCGCTACGTGCAGCGCAGTCAAGGGATAACTGGAGAAGAGTCATTGCTTCCGCAAGGGTCACAACCCTCAGTTATGAGGAGTAAGAGGGAGATGTAGAATATTTATCTGAAATCCTTAAAAACGAAAAATTAATTTGCTTACATTATCCGCTTAGGTACTCGAAATACACCTATGAATTATTTTTTAAACATGATATTTTTTTAAATTTAAAAATAACAGAAATATTTGTGTTTTTGTTATTTATAAAAATACTTCGATTTCATACTATTTCTGTAAGCCCAAGCGGCTCATTATTAGAAATAGGTATCAAATTGTGGTAGAGCGGGTTCGAATCGAAAAACTCTGACTCAAGAGTCCGCGACACTAACCACGAGACCACAATCCGACACTATTATGTTTGTTATTTCCAAGAAATTACTAGAAGAATCTGTTTCAAATCAATTTCAAAACTTAATTTAATATTTTCTGTCTATCCTGTTATCCGTCATTTAAAATTTCATCTAACATTTAATCTCTGAAGTTGTTTTGTATAATTTCATTTTATTTATCTTCATATCCCCAGGGTACAATTTACGTATTTCGTATATACCTACATACTTTATATAACAGGAGACGCAAGAAATTTTTCATCCCAAACAAACGGATTAACCGTAGGTTTAATTCTCTGCAAGGTTTATGTAAATGTTATAGAATAACCGCCTGTTACTTTAACCAAATAATTCCACGCAATAATAAAAGCAGGCTCCTTAATTAAAATAAATAAATATACATTATTTAATAAAAACATGATCAACCTTTAAAACGAGGATTTAAAGAAAAAAATCTTTCCCGCTTTACTTCGTTCTGAACGTCGTAGTCTCTTGAGAATCTTGAATCTCTGTATGATATGTCTCTATCATCTCTTGAATCTCTGTATGATATATTGCAATTCGTAACATTTTGAGTGTGTCCAAATACTTGATCACAAATCTGTGTTTTCCACTTAGGCTATATTTACTTTATTATTTTGACATCTCAACATAGATGATGAAGAATATGAAAGCCTGTTAGGCTGGTTTAGTGATCACTTTACACACGTGCAATTCATCATTCTACCCATGATTGACAACCACACCATTCAAATTTTTGGAACTCCTAGATATATGATTAATATCAATGACACAGTTCATATAAGTTTACAGCAGCTATTGTTGGATTGAAAAAGTTTTTATTCAGCAGATACCCTTTTATTTGGATGTATGCAATATCCGAACCCCGGATTATTTTTCCATATTGGGAAACGCCTAAAAACACGTTTTTTTCTGCTTATAATTTCACTAGTTATTTTATTCACAACATTTTGAGTGTGTCCAAATACTTGTTCACCAATCTGGATTTTCTTCACAAGAAGTTATTTAAAAAAAAATTACATCTTAACTGTTGTTCATTCATTTTAGTTCAGTTTCCTCCAACCACTCTTTCGCTACCAACTTCTTGAATATGGTCAAAGTAAAAAAAAATAGTTTTCTGCGTGTCGTGGAAACTTCGATATCTGATTTTTTAGTAATGAGACGTCCGAGAAAATTATGGCATCCGCCTCGATCCACATTATGAAAAAATGCAATAGTTTCCTTGATTTTTCTACACTTTTTTAATCAAATAAACGTGATTTATCGTCAACGCCGACAGCTAAGTGACATTTGTATTAAACTATATATATTACATACAAATAGTATATACATAGTAATACTATATAGCAGGGATTGCGAACCTATGGCACGCGTGCCATAGGTGGCACGCGAAACGATTTTGCATGGCACACGAATGAAAAGAAAAAGATAAAAGTGATAATACAAAAAAAAAAATGTTTAGACTTACAGACGAAAGTACTACTGCTTGTATTCTTAAAAAAACTACTAGCTAGGAACCCGATACAAAACATTTGTCATCTAGCATCCACCAACAAAAATCTCAATGAAAATGAAGTCTTAATAATTTATTATTAGATTAAAACCAATATTTTTAGCTTTTCCACTTTTTTATTTGACCAGCGACCGGGTTTCGTCGTTACCGACATCATCAGACTGGTTGACCCGGTCAAAACATTTATCATCTAGCATCCATTTGTCATCTAGCATACAAAACATTTGTCATCTAGCATCCACCAACAAAAATCTCAATGATAATGAAGTCTTAATAATTTATTATTAGATTAAAACCAATATTTTTAGCTTTTCCACTTTTTTATTTGACCAGCGACCGGGTTTCGTCGTTACCGACATCATCAGACTGGTTGACCCGGTCAAAACATTTGTCATCTAGCATCCATTTGTCATCTAGCATACAAAACATTTGTCATCTAGCATCCACCAACAAAAATCTCAATGATAATGAAGTCTTAATAATTTATTATTAGATTAAAACCAATATTTTTAGCTTTTCCACTTTTTTATTTGACCAGCGACCGGGTTTCGTCGTTACCGACATCATCAGACTGGTTGAAACCCGGTCGCTGGTCAAATAAAAAAGTGGAAAAGCTAAAAATATTGGTTTTAATCTAATAATAAATTAAAAAATGCAATTCCATCACGAAGTGTCAGTGGATAATATAAATCTATTAAAAAGAAGTCTTAATAGTTATAGATTTTTTTATTAAGTATATTTTTTATTTATTTCTTTTATTTTGCCATGAAAAAGTTTTTTTTCGATGTATTAATGTTTTTTTACATTGAATATCTGAAGTTACACTAACATTGATGCATTTTTATTTCCATGTCATGCAGCACGGAAATATTATTAGTTTTTTTTGGCATTTAGGCTCAAAAAGGTTCGCCATCCCTAATATGGGAGGCGTATATAGGGTACTCATACAAACGGGCGTTAGATATTATACTTATATTACAGCCCCTATTAACGAAGATCATTACGTTTGGAACATGCTAGAAAGAACCGGCGCTTGAGTGTTATTAAATTTTCCCCGTTTATCTCGTGCGAATTAATAAAATTATCACATTTCTTTGACATCGCGCCTGATGTAATTTGTGAATGTTATAATTTAAATTGAAAATTCTGTCCCGAAAATTATCACAGGAGCTTCACTAGACAGCCGACACAATTATCGCAGTAAAATGAACTTATTACTTCCCATACCAACGAAATTTTAAATATTTTTTTATTACTTATAAAGCAAATGATATGCTATACATCGTTTAGTTTCGTTTAATTAAAATATGTAATTCATAAATTCGTATTGTCAGTTAACTTTGAACAAATATAACGAGTATGAAGATTATTGAAACTTAGACATTATGTTTTTTTTTATAATTTATATTTGAAGGTTTGAGATTTTTCATTTTAAAATTAATATGTTACTTTGTTTTACAATCACTATAAATATTTTATTATAACTTAATTATAATGTCTACCGGTTTCGAAGCATATCGAACAAGATAACTTAGAAATATTAGAAGTTAAAAAGGCAATTAATAATAATTTACAACTAATAAACACGCAAGTAAACGATTTTTCTAAAAGTCCGTTATTAAACATATTTTGAATTTTGATTTAAATTTTTTTTATGGTAACACGTGTTTCGATGCATTCCGCATCGTTTTCAATCACCTTTTGTGAAGGTAGTCTAAATTTTAGAGTTGTCTCCTTGGGACGTTGAAGGTTGAAGAGGGGGCTGTTACTTATTTTTCCTTATTTTTATTAATTTTATCAGTGGGAACATAGACAATAGGGGAGAGGCTTTAGTTATTGTCATATTGTTAATTATGGGTTTATTGTTATTTAGTTTACAACTACGTATTTAGTATTATTTTGGAATTGAAAAAAAAAACGGAGAAACAAAAAAAAAGTAACACAATATTGAACGGTTATACATTTTTTTACTCCCTTAGTTTAATTTTGTTATTGTCATGCTTTAGTCGGCATAAAGTTCTATGTAGTTGATTTCTTAATTTATTATTTCGAGAAATAAAAAATACTTTGTGTTCTGATCCACTCACATTTTTATTAACCAACTAGTTTCGGCAACAACCTGTTGCCCTCTTCAGGGTTTATTTATTATTTATTTATTAAACCCTGAAGAGGGAAACAGGTTGTTGCCGAAACTAGTTGGTTAATAAAAATGTGAGTGGATCAGAACACCAAGTATTTTTTATTTCTCGAAATAATATATCAATATGATCCACAAAGTTAATGCTTTCAATATTCAAAACACGATTTCTTAATTTTTTATATAAAGATGAAATTCTGGTCTACAAATCATTTTATTCCCACTTTTTACAACGAAAAAAGATGTAAATATATTCGTGCGTCTTATTGAAATCCCTTTCATAAGCGAAAAATCTGATTCAACTCCACTTATTTTCTTAAAAAAAGCTAGTTAATTAAAAGTCATGTAGCTCGCAGTACTGTAACGCAAGACATACCCAACTGCAAATATGTATATCTTTTATTTCATGAGAACGCAGAGAAAACTAAGTTTCTCAATTTTTTTCTCTTTGTAAAAATCAGATTCCTTCATTTCCCCCCTCGGTACTTTTCATCTCCCGTACCGTTGGAGCTGGAAATCGAACACCTTCCTTTGTTTTTCTTTCTTTATTATCTTCTTCAAATAAAAATAGGACGCCCGTAGGACGATGGGAATGCTTTCGATTCTTTGATTGCCTTATTCGCGGAAATTGAATTCTCGTTGCCTCGAGGGACATTCCACCTGAGAATAATATAGAATAATATAGCCACCCACTGACTGGCTGAAAGGTAGAAATTCATAGTGAAAAATAAATTGATTCTGGACTGATTAACACAGGAAAACCAAATCTTCTTCTATTCTTCTTCCTGGCTCCATCCCGACTTATCGTCTTTGTGGACTGTTGGGGTCGGCTCTTCTCGTTCTCAAGTTGAAGGGCCTTCTATCATATGTAACGTCACCAAGGTCATGCCTTCGAGTCATGTTACATATCTTTCTGTAGCACCCATGAATGGTCTTTCTCTAGATCTCTTTCGAGGAAGATCCATAGCGATCGCTTGGTTTACAATATGGCCAGGTTCTCTACGTCCTATGTGCCCATACTATTTCAATTGCCTAATTCTCTACCATATTTTATTTTTTATTTTTTATTTATTCGGGAATTGTACAGCTTACATATAAAAAATGATATAATAAACAATAGTTACATTAACAATAATAGACATTACATTACATTAACAAAAAATATATACGTTAAAAAAAAGCCAATTAAACAATTCCACATTTATGTTATAAAACCATTAAAAAAACATTTGATGTCTGTTACACCCAGGCTAACACAGGTAAACCAAATAATCAACAAAAATGCACGAAAATATTAAAAATAATTATTATCAATCTTTGTGTAGGCATTTTTACCTGTTTTTAAGAGAGATCAGCCTTTTGTGATGCCAATTTCCAGCTGTCGCTGCATCTCTTTGGTGGTCTGCTCGGGAGTCAGCTACCGAGCTGGGGTCTGTCGTGCAATGCAATGTGGGTCTGACTGACCAAAAAGGTTGAGAGCCTGCGATTAAGAGAAAATTCTTGGCAGCTGAAATACGGCATGTATGCAAATACAGTACTACCTTTGGATACCCATTAAGATGTGACGAAGAAAATAAATAACGGTTTAAAGTTACGTTACCTTGTTATCACCTTCAGCCGTTCAAAAATTCGTAAATACGCTGAGCAATTTGTACAGGTTAGACGTAAATATACTTGTAACATATCGCTCACTCCTTTCAAGATTGTCATAAATAAAAAAAAACTTGATTTTTCAGGAGAACGTTTTTAAAGTTTTAAAATATAATACAATGTATTAAAAATAAATATCAAGCCACTTATTGAACTTTTTACTGTACAGCAGATCTTTTAAGGTAAAACTTTAAGGTTTTTTCTCCATTTGAATAATATTTAGTAGGGGTATTTAAAAAAAATATTAAACGATATCTTTTCTTCAAAATGCAAAAACAACGCTTTCTGCCCTGTAACCGGTGAATATTAAGTTAAAAATATGCCTCTTTTGCTGGGATATAGTACATTTTCTGGGCATTCCGAAAACATGCACAACTGAAAATTAACGAATTTTGATTTATAACGTTCTGAAAGGAGTGAGCGATATGTAACTTGAATTCAGTGTTAAGTATTTAGTCACGGTGCACTGCTTTCATTAGCACATATTTATGTGTTTGTATCATTATTATGTAACGTACAGTAAAGCGCAGTGAACCACGTAAATAACGAGATGTTCACGTTTTTGGTAATGGACTTAAACTAACTAACTAACTAACCATCACGCCGCTTCCCCACAGGGGTAGGCAGAGAGAATAGAGCGCCACACCACTCGGTCCTTGCAAACATTCTTCGCCTTCCACGTTCATGCATCTCCTCATACATACCCGCCGATTGATACGACTACTAACCTGACCACTTTCAAGTATTTGGCATACCTGATCGTGCCATTTTTTTCTCGGTCTTCCTCTGCTTCTTTTCCCACTAACATTCGCCTCGTAAATTTGTTTTACCGTTCTTTCCTCACTCATTCGTTCTACATGTCCAAACCATCTCAACACACCTTTCTTAATTTTATCGATAATGCTTATCGCAGCTTTGCTTCCTTCCTTATTTCACTATTCGCACATCTATCATACATCGTTTTGTCGCACATTCTTCTGAGAGATCGCATTTCGACTGCATTCAGTCTACTTTCATCCTTCGTTTGCCAACTTCATGTTTCACTTCCATACATTAGAGTTAGAACCAGGACTCCGTTGGTAATGGACTTCAGATTTCATATATTGACGAATCCGTTCTAGTGATCTGTATATTGGAAACAAGTGATTGCCATTGTCGAAATTGGGGTACAATATTGAATTTTTAATTCAAGTTATCCATAGCCTACAAACCAAGGATTGTTTACAAATTTCAAGAAATACTAGAATTTACTGAATAAATTTTGAATTGAATACTGTTCTTTTTATCGTCATTTACAAATTACGACATTTCGAGTGTGTCCAAATGCTTGTTCATAAATCTGCATTATCTCCGAGGAGTAATTACTATTAAGAGTTATTTTAATGTAAGTTTTAATTTTTACCAGAAGACGAAAACATCTGAAAGTTTTCGAAACTAGTCGCACATATAAATAAAACTCATTAAGTGGTATATTCAAGTGTTTAATTAAAAAAAATCAACATGTCATTCCACAAAGTTAATGACGAATCAATAAATAATGCAATTTTTCTAATTTTGTAATTCTCCCAAAAATTTGAGTTGTGTGGTTGTCAATAATGGGTAGAATTGGTGAATGTTACACGTGTGTAAAGTGATCACTTAAACCGGCCTATGACGGTCGTCAGCCCCGTAAATGCCCAGACTTCCATATTCTTCTTCATCTTTGATCTTCTTCTTCTTCTTTTAGGACTGGGTCCTGTCATTCTCAGGTCGGTCCTGGGAGGTGGAAGACCAGCTATCCTTCCATCGTTTAGGTGGTCTTTCTGGGGGTCTGATCCCGCCTATTCTGATGTCCGCTGCCACCCTCACCACTCGATCCGAACTCGCTCTTCTCACATGATCTCTCCAGAAACGTCTTCTTTCTCTTCCCCATCGCACAACATCTTCAACATCGCAGATTTTTCTTATATCTGAGTTTTTTACTCTGTCGCGAAGTGTTAGGCCTGCAATGGGTCGTAGAGTCTTCATTTCGGATGTCCTAAGAAGGATTTTGTTCTCGCGGTGTCGGCTCTTGTTTCCGTGCCGTATGTCAGGATCGGTCTTACGCAGGTTTTATAGATCCTCACCTTACTCTCTTTCAGCATGTATTTGTTTCTCCATACAAAATTTGATGAGATGTCAAAAAATAAATAAATAATGTAATTTATAAGCGTACATTCATCTGAATGAAGGATGAAAGTAGACTGAATGCAGTCGAAATGCGATCTCTCAGAAGAATGTGTAACAAAACGATGTATGATAGATGTGCGAATAGTGAAATAAGGAAGGAATGCAAAGCTGAGATAAGCGTTATCGATAAAATTAAGAAAGGTGTGTTGAGATGGTTTGGACATGTAGAACGAATGAGTGAGGAAAGAACGGTAAAACAAATTTATGAGGCGAATGTTAGCGGGAAAAGAAGCAGAGGAAGACCGAGAAAAACATGGCACGATCAGGTATGCCAAATACTTGAAAGTGGTCAGGTTAGGAGTCGTAACAATCGGCGGGTATGTATGAGGAGATGCATGAACGTGGAAGAGGCGAAGAATGTTTGCAAAGACAGAGTGGTGTGGCGCTCTATTCTCTCTGCCTACCCCTGCGGGGAAGCGGCGTGATGGTTAGTTAGTTAGTTAGTTAGTTAAATTCATCTGCTCCTAAATCGTCTTATTTATTTAGAACCACTATACGATTCAATATTGTAGTACACGCATGTACCATATAGTCTGTCCGTTTGTAGCGTGCTTCCAAGAGTGGCAAGCTAGTGTCAATTGGAAATAATTCGCATGCGGGTCCCAACTGTTGCGGCTTTTGACCTCAAACTACGGGACCAATGATTACAGTAGTCGCCTTGTCAAATAATGGCGGCAATTAGAACCTAGTCCCGAGTATTGTCCCGACATTCGCAGAAATTACCGCAACGAACTTGGTAATTACCGTTGTATTATACCCATTAAGAAATCAACGGGTGAATAAATTTCACCTCAAGTGCTTGAAAAAAAAACCAATTTATTTCATACATATTTCAATAAAGAATATCGATTTTTTTTTACCACTTAAACCATTTTTAAATTTGTGGTATGGTTGTTTAATATATGTGTATAGTAGTTATTTAATATATTTTGTCCGCCTCCGTAGTGTAATGGTCAGCGTGTTTAGCTACCGTGCTGGAGGTCCCGGGTTCAATTCCCCGGGGGGGGGGGGTGGAAATAAATATTAGTGATTTTACACTGTTATATTTATTTAATATTACCCTGGACTGGTTCCTGAAGCGCAAGAGTGATCACCTTGCCTTCATGTGTTTAAGATCAAGATAACACTGCGTCAATTCGATGCAGTGCCCTATGCACCATTGGGTGCGGATAAGGGTTATAAGTGAGTAAGTATTTAATATAAAAGAAATCTTCACACCCTTATCTGCACCTCAATGGTGTATAGGGCACTGCATTATATAAACGCAGTGTTATCTTGATCGTGAACACATGAAGGAAAGGTGATCAGCCCTCTGCTACCCTGACTGGGTACCCCAGTCCGGGGTAATATTGGGTAAATATTAAAATAAAAAAAATCACTTATATCTATTTGACCCTTTGAAATGAACCTGGCACAATCAGAACTGTAGCTGAGCGTACTGACCATTACACTACGGAGGCGGACATAATAAATATAAAAGAATACCGATGTTAAAAAGTGCGTTTTTTGTGGATTTATACTGTGCAATCGTTTGAAAGTGGTTTGGTCAATAGTCGGAATAATCAACGTGTATGTATAAGAGATATGCAAGAATGTGGACGAGGTGAGATTGTTTGTAAATACAGATATTCCGCTCTATTCTCTCTACGTATCCCTGCAGAATAATGGTTAGTTAGCTTATTATTTAATTAATCTATTGTTTGTTAAACGATCAAGACGTTATTTTCATATTGTTTTAAATGTAGAAAGATATATAGTGTGTCGGTTTATAGAAAAAGTATTTTAAAAAAAAATCATAATGATGTGTTCAAAATGAAAGAAATTTTCGATTTGGAAAAAAATACCCGAGTTTTTCGTGTTTTTTTTTAACGTGAAATATGAACCATTTATCGTCAAAATTGTTTTGCATGTATGGTATAAAGGATATTTTTTCCGTGAATTGAATTTGTTATTTGTTTTTTCAACTCTGTAATAACGAAATTCCGTTAAAAGGGGATCCGAAAAAGGTGTGAGTGAAGTTACCTTTCAATATATCCCTCATGTTAAAAATACAACTTTTTAATTTTGTTTTTCCTCAGGTACTTTTTGTATTTAACGATACGTATTCACGTTTGTATTTAAAATCAAATTAATTAAATTTAATTAATTAATTTGTTTTTGAATAAACTATCCAAAAATTTTATTATTTACCCTTTTCCACTTTAATGTGTGTTCCACTGTTCTAATTATTGTTGACATCGTGGGGTGAATTAAATATCATACGATAGAATACAGCAGGCTTCATGAGTCAAGTGCTCACGAATCCTTCCACGATATCCTTACTTAAGCAAATCCAATATATAATTTTGAAAATATCTTTAATATTATCAAATAAAACTAGCCAGAATCATAAACACACATACTTTCATAATGGAAAATATAAAGATTGCGGAGAGTGAATGCTGGGAACAGAGTGAATGGTGCACTAAAATCAGTTTAAGCAAATAAAAATCTATCAGCGGAAGCTAAACTGGCAGTACACAATGGAGTTCTGGTTCCAACCCTTATGTATGGAAGCGAAGCATGGAGTTGGCAAAAGAAGGATGAAAGCAGACTGAATGCAGTCGAAATGCGATCCCTCAGACGAATGTGTGGCAAAACGATGTTTGGTAGATGTTCGAATGATGAAATAAGGAAAGAATGTAAGGCTGAGATAAGCATTATCGATAAAATTAAGAAAGGTGTGTTGAGATGGTTTGGACATGTGGAGCGTATGAGTGAGGAAAGAACGGTTAAACAAATTTATGAGGCGAATGTAGTTGGAAAAAGAAGCAGAGGACGACCGAGGAAAACTTGGCACAATCAGGCATGTCAAATACTTGAAAGCGGCCGGGTCAGGAGTCGTAATAATCGTCGGGTATGTATGAGGAGATGCATGAATGTAGAAGAGGCAAAGAATGTTTGCAAAGACAGAGTGGTGTGGCGTTCGATTCTCTCTGCCTACCCCTGCGGGTAAGCGGCGTGATGGTTAGTTAGTTAGTTAGTTATATATTTTTATACGTATTATATTCACCTGACTTTAACAATATTATTCAAAACCTCATGTCATATAAAATGCATGAATTCATTCACCTCTTTTCATTAAACGTATGTATGATATTATTTTAAATTTCCGCACAAATTTCTTCTCTTCCATCACTCCCCTTATGCACAGTCGCATATCCTGAGAAACACAAATCTGCGACTTTATTAAGATCATTTTCTTTGCTCAGTCGAGGGATGAGTGCGCAACTCCCCTGTATAAAAATATAAACACTGTGAATATGAAGGTAATCCTGGTTTTATTCAGGAAAATATGCCCAAGCGACATTATCTTTTATAAATCTTCAGGGATAAGCTTTCCGGAGGATACATATGAAAAAAAAACCTTCTTAAGGACTTATTATCTGGAAGGATGATAAAAGAACTATTGTATTATGGAACAATATGTAATTACTATCCCAATTTTGTTATATGGTATACAATATTACAGTTTGGATACAATTGAACAATTTATTTTATTTTATTATAACCCTTATCCGCACCCAATGGTGCATAGGGCACTGCATCGAATTGACGCAGTGTTATCTTGATCATTTTTTACATGAAGGCATGAGATCACTCTTGCGCTTCAGGAACCAGTCCAGGGTAATATTAAATAAATATTACAGGGTAAAATCACTAATATTTATTTTCACCCCCCCTGGGAATCGAACCCTAGACCTCCAGCACGATAGCTAAACACGCTGACCATTACACCACGGAGGCGGGCAACAATTGAACAATATTTTGCTTAAATTCATTTCATAATGTATTTCATTTGTAATTTCAGTTTTACTTAGTAAATACCACTCTTTCATAAAATCTAATTTTATTTACAATTAATGTTTTACTTAGTAAATACCACTATTTCTTAAAATCTACTGTCGCACGTGTTTTGATGCATTCCGCATCATTTTCAAACACCGTATGAAAATGATGCGGAATGCATCGAAACACGTGTCACAGTAGATTTTAAGAAATAGTGGTATTTACTAAGTAAAACGTTAATTAAAAATGGATAGATTTTACCACAGTGACTGCCGAATCAATTGATGAAATCTAATTTGATACCTGTTTCGATGCATTCCGCATCATTTTCAGATTTTCACATAGGTATGGTGTCTGAAAATGATGCGCAATGCAACGAAACACGTGTGACAATCGATTTTAAGAAATAGTGGTATTTACCAAATAAATCTGAAATTAAAATATGATAGATAAAATCACAAAGTGACTGACGATTCAATTGATGAAACCGCTTTTTAAAGTCACGGTTTTTAAAACAATCGTACCATTAAAATAGATAAACAATTTTTTTTGTTTTTGAAATGGTATTAATGATATCGAATAAAATTTAATATAGAATTATTATTTTTATTATTGAATATATTAACATAATTTCAATCACCAACTAACTATCACGCCGTTTACACGCAGGGGTAGGGAGAAATAGTAGAACGCCAAAAAACTCTGTCTTTTGATTGAAAGCTTTGATGTTACCAATATTAAATATAAATACTGCACTGAAATTCCTTATGGCTACCCATTTTTTTTTGCTGATAAAATCATATTCGCGCACACCTAACGCTCGCGCTGCTCATCTATGGGAAATATATTTCCCATAAGGCAAAAAACCTCCCTTCACGTGCTACTGACACGCGAAAATTTCGATATTCTTCTAACTCGCTTTTTGTGACTTCTCGACATATTCTCGCCACTGCGAATTGATCCCTAGAGCCCTGGCAATAAGACTCGTCCTCGCATCACCTCGTTTTTGTCGTCTTTTGTCGGTTGCCGCTGACGACACATATCGTATTAATATTTTTTTCTGCCTTCAATTCCTGCTAACGCCGCAAAACATGATTCTTATAAAATAAACTACTTCAAAAGAACAACTTTACTGTATATGTTTGCGGAAATGTTTAACGTTTCAAATTTCTGTTTCGAATATTAATATGGTACTAGAACCTGATTTAAAACAAACAAACACAGTATTTTTTTTTTATAAAACATGTTTTTAATATATATTTTTTTGTTTAAGATATGATTATGTGCCTAAGTAACAAACTTACCATCATACATGGGTTGGCAGAGGGAATAGAACGCCACACCAATTTATTTTACAAGCAGTGTTTACCTCTTGCACGTGCACGCTTTTGTTGATCATGTTTTTGTAAATAATGTTTCAGTGAATCACGTACATGTATTGTATTTATATACACACACACACACATATATATATATATATATATATATATATATATATATATATATATATATACTACTACTACTACTACTACTACTACTACCATCACGCCGTTTCCCCGCAGGGGTAGGCAGAGAGGATGGAACGCCACACTCTTCTGTCCTGACATACACTCCTAGCCTCCTTCACATCCATACATCTAGTCATACATGCCCTCCGATTACGCAGACTTTTGACACCGCCAGATTTTAGGTTCTGATTGATCTGATCGTGCCAAGTCTTTTTCGGTCGTCCACGTTCTGTTTTCCCTCTCACATTCGCCACATATATTTTCTTAGTCATTCTCTCGCTATCCATTCGCTCCACATGTCCATACCACCGCAAAGAGCTCTTTCTAATCTTTTCAATTATTCCTCGTTCAGCCTTACATTCCTTTCTTATATCGTCGTTTTTAATTCTGTCATACAATGATTTTCCACACATTCGTCTGAGGGAGCGCATTTCAACAGCATTCACTCTGCTTTCATCCTTCCTTTGCCAGTTCCATGTTTCGCTTCCATACATTAGTATATATATATATATATATATATATATATATATATATATATATATATATATATATATATATATATATATATATATATATATATATATATATATATATATATATATATATATATATATATATATATATATATATATATATATATATATATATATATATATATACTTATATGTAGGATTTCCTAATAAATTTTTCAGTAAAGTTGAATATAAATGCGTCTTACGTTTTAAAATTAAAAAATTGTAAAAATTACGATAAACCAATCAGAAATATAATACATTTTACTAATTAGATTATAATCAGGCATCTTTTGATCCGTATTATTCCCTTTTGTAGGCAAGGAGAGTATGAAAGATAAGATTTAGACTAGAAAGTTCATCCCGGGTCTGAAGTGTTCGCACGATTAGACAAGTTGAAAAGTAAAGCCTCGTTATGAAACGTCCCTCCCGGAAAATCAATCGCATCCCTCTTTGGTTTTTGTCCCGACGCCGTAAAAGGTCCTTTTCCACTCGAGTTACGTCATTCTCACGTGCGATTCATATTCAAATCACCTGACCCTTTTTTCTAATAAAGAAACCGTCCTTTTAAAACTATTACCTACGTTATACCAGTATATTATTGAACGGCTCTCAATATCATGTACATTTTTGTCAATTTTCATGAATATTTGTTAAATTGATTTTTCTGTAGTATCTTCTTCAACCCTTATCCGCACCCGGTGGTGCATAGAGCACTGTATTATATGAACACAGTGTTATCTTGATCATTAATACACGAAGGAAAGGTGATCAGCCTTTCGCTTCAGATTCAGAGTAATATTGAATAAATATTAGAGTAAAAAAATCACTTGTGTTTATTTCCCCCCCCCCCCCATGGGAATCGAACCTGGGACCTCCAGTACGGTAGCCGAGCGTGCTGACCATTGCACTACGGAGGCGGACAATTTAATGTTTACCTGGAATAAATATGTGATGGGCCCGGTTTTTAAGTGGCTTCCATTTAATATAAATATTTTCGTGTCGTGTCGGGCCCGCCCGACGTTGACTATCACTTGTGAGAAAATGTCCCAATTTTTTGCGGTCTGAAACAGCTCCTCGACGCTCTGTACTCCTGTCCACTCGTGTATATTATGGAGCCAGGAGATCCACCATCTTCCGACATCTCTTCGACCTTTGATCTTACCCTTGATGACCAGTTGCAGTAGCTTGAACTTGTCTTCTCTGAGCACATGTCTTATATAGGACACTTTAATATTCGACATTAGTTCCCGATTCGCTCTGGCTCTTTGGAGAGCTCTTGCATTGCTGACCATGTCCGTCCAGGGTATCTGAATGATAAGGAGAGTTGCATATTACCATACCACGTAGTTATCAATGCTTTAACTTGTGCGGGAGTTTGGACGTAAATGAACGTCAGTGCGAATTGTCATTAAAGGAGTATCGACGTTAATGAACGTCGAAGTCCGTCTGTCAGTTAGTATGATGTAACTTGTATAGCAATGACATCCGTGGATATTACAATGATTAAAGAAAACACTTCGTTTTTTACCACTTGAGTTTTATTATAGACTACATGTTTCAGAAGTTAAACTTCCATCATTCAGGTCTGTATAATAACTCTGTATAATATGATGGAAGTTTAACTTCTGAAACATGTAGTCTATAATAAAACTCAAGTGGTAAAAAACGAAGTGTTTTCTTTAATCATTGTAACATGTTTTACCACAAAGTTAATGCCGAAACAATAAATAAAATATCCGTGGATATTTGTGTGTGATTTTGTCATATTTGAAAAATATTTCAAATAGGTGTTTTAAAAAAAAATTAATACTTTAACATAATTTTTATCTTCATAATACAATGATTTAATGAAAAATAAATCATGTAAAAAGAACCCACTCCCCAGAGAAAGTCGGGCATCAATTTTTGTACTCCCGGAAAGGTTAAATACACAAAATATTTATTTAATGCTTTATTTTATAATATTTGTATAATATATTGTATAATATATTTGTATAATTATATAATATATCACTTTATTTGTATAATATATTCCGCACAATTGGTTATATGGGATTGTTACATGATATCAATAATGCTGTATAATTTAATATGTCAAGAAGAGTTGCAAATGTATCTGAAAGTTTCATAATATCCTCTGTCTCATTTCTGACAGTGCATACTCTCACAGCCGAACGGGTGTCGCAGAAAGTATAAATACACAGAAAGTTCATCTCGCTTAAAAGCTTCTTTTTATCTCACCAATAGATGTCTCTAGTGAAATTCTAGTACTTCAAAAACAATGTTTCAAAATTGGATCATATATATATATATATATATATATATATATATATATATATATATATATATATATATATATATATATATATATATATATATATATATGTATATGTATATGTATATATATATATATATATATATATATATATATATATATATATATATATATATATATATATATATATATATATATATATATATATATATAGAACTTCCAATAATTTTAGTAGTGTGTTTGTCAATCATGGGTAGAATTGGCGAATGTTACACGTGTGTAAAGAGATCACTTAGACCAGCCTATGACGGTCGTCAGCACCGTAAATGCCCAGACTTCCATATTCTTCTTCATCTACGTTGAAATGTCAAAATAAAAATATGTTGAATAACTTCTATAATTGGAGATAATTCAGATTTGTGAACAAGTATTTGGACACACTCAAAATATTGTCAAAGTTATTTGATGCTATTTACTTTATTTGTATGACATATTCCGCACAATTGCTTATATGGGATTGTTACATGATATCAATAATGCTGTAGAATTTGATATGTCAAGAAGAGTTGCAAAGTTATCTGAAAGTTTCATAATATCCTCTGTCTCATTTATGAGAGTGCGTACTTTCACAGCCGAACGGGTGTCATAAGAACACTGAAAGTTGTTTATGCTAAATACTTGAATCTTTTCGATTCAACCCTTAAGTTTATTTACCCCTTCATCCCTAAAGACTTCTCAAACCGACGTTGTTCTGTGGCAGAGATTCCCGAACTGTTTAGCATATTTCCTCCGTAATAGACTGGGAGGGAATTTAACATTCCGACATTATATTGTGTTTCGGGGTTGGAAGGCGTTCAACTACCGAAATGGACATTCATTCATAATATTTCAGAATAATTATGTAGGACAACATTCATGTACACACAACATTTTGATTGTATCCAAGTACTTGTTTACAAATTTGGATTATCTTCGTATTCTTCGTCTCAACAATACATGTCACTAGTGAAAATTCTAGTGATTCTTGTTTGTTTCAAAATTGGATCATATATATATCATATATATCGTTCACTCCTTTCAAGAACGTCATAAATAAAAAATCGTCAATATTCAGTTGTACATGTTTTCAGAATGCCCAGAAAATTTACTATATCCCAGCAAAAGAAGCATATTTTTCACTTAATATTTACCCGCTACAGGGCAGAAAGTGTTGTTTTTGCATTTTGATGAAGAGGTATAGTTTTAATATTTTTTTAAATATGCTAAATATTTTTCAAATGGAGAAAATACCTTCAGGTTTTACCAAGAAAGATCTGTTGCACAGTAAAAAGTTCCAATAAGTGGCTTGGTATTTATTTTTAATGCATTGTATAATATTTTTAAACATTAAAAACGATCTCCTGAAAAATCAAGTTTTTTGATATATGACGTTGTTGAAAGGAGTGGGAGATATGTCATATATATGTTGCCAGGGGTGTATATAGGTATATATATAGAACTTCCAAGAATTTGAGTAGTGTGGTTTCAATCATGGGTAGAATTGGTGAATGTTACATGTGTGCAAAGTGGTCAGTTTAACCAGCCTATGACGGTTGTAAACCCTTTAAATGCCAAGACTTCCATATTCTTCTTCATCTATGTTCATATGTCAAAAAAAAAGTAAAAATAGCTCCGAATTGGATATGATACAGATTTGTGAACAAGTATTTGGACACATTTAAAATGTAGATTATGATTTATTTATACTGAAAACTCTGATCATGCAATCAGTTATGCTGTTACCACGTATCGCGAGCTTCAAATAATATCTCTGGGTTCTACGAATCTAATAATACATTTACTTCAATCTAATAATATTGTCTAAGATAATACCTTTGTGGGTACGAGTGAGCATTATTGTTCATAGGGAAAATTATGTGCCCTAAATTTAATTCCTGAAAATCGATTGATGAACGAATATACCTCGTGTAAACATTCGGAAGTGATTTGTAATATACGAGTATATATTAAGGGCTGCCAATCAGTTTCTTATTCGGGCAACCGGTTATTTTCACATTCTAGTAAACGATTGACTTGTTTCAATCGGTAATCGACGAAACGTGTATATATTAAGTTATTTCTAACATACTAATACAGTGATTTTTTTTCCTTACTAGGAATCACCTTAAATTCGTTTTTTTATAATAAATAAAGAAAATCGTATCTTATGTATATATTTGTTTGATGTTCATGTTTTTAACTTTATAAATTTATAAAACGCTTACAATAAGTTTCAAAATTCATAATAATTAAAATAAATAAATTTATAATGCGCCATTTTCGTTAAATACTACCTCAAGGCGCCTTCTCTGTGAATGCTGGTGATTTACGTGGTTTCCTCCCAGCAATGAGCAAATGCTGAGAAGTTCCTGATTCGCCAACACTAGATTATCCCTCCTGTTCCCAACACAGATTAAAATTTGTTTTTTTTGAGCTAGAAGAAACAAAAATTCATTTTATTATCTATAAACCTTGTACATAATAAGCAAGACTACCTCAAGGCTCCTTCTCTGTGAATGCTGGTGATTAACGTGGTTTCCTCCCAGCAATGAGCAAAGGCTGAGAAGTTCCTGATTTGCCAACACTAGATTATCCCCCCTGTTCCCAACACAGATTAAAATTTGTTTTTTTTGAGCTAGAAGAAACAAAAATTCATTTTATTATCTATAAACCTTGTACAAAATAAGCAAGGTAAATAAAAAATAGAAACTCCCATGAAAAAAACCCTCGAAGATTTTCACGAAGCTACCTCAGGAGCGGTAAACTGGATGGAGATTCTGGACTTGCGCGTGTGACTTGGTCCAAAATTTTTGAAAACAAGAGTATTCATTTGACAAAAATTTACGAGTCAATGGGACACAAGGATCTATTGGATTTGGTGGTGTCTTATTTGGAAAATGTGACGAGACGAATAATACAAATAAATGAGCTATGTGAAGGATCTTGATTGATGTAAGAAACTAAACTATTGTAATATATTATTAGAATAAAAACCAATATTTTTCATAAGCTTTTTTTAAACCAATATTTTTTTATAAGCAATAAGCTTTTCCACTTTATTTTTATTTGACCAGCGACCGGGTTTCGTCGTTACCGACATCATCAGACATGTTGGTAACGTCGAAACCCGGTCGCTGGTCAAATAAAAATAAAATGGAAAAGCTAAAAATATTGGTTTTAATCTAATAATATATTAAAATGCAATTCCATCATGAAGTGTCAGTGGATAATATAAATCTATTAAATCCATTGTGTCTATTGTGTTATTGTATATTTGGTTTCGTTTTTTTTTTCAGGGATATATTTATCATAAAACATACACATCCACTTTAATTTTTTAAGAGATATAAACTAAATATACGATAAATCCTTGTTCATAATTGGCAAGGAAAATTTTCTAAGGCAACTAACAAATATTTATTTATTTATTGATTTGGCGTTTAATTAGTAGAACTCCATTTTAATTTATGTATTAATTTTAAATCAAACACAGATTTTTTTGAGTCTACTAAGTTGTATTTTATTAACAAAAACACATAAAAAATTATACTGTGACAATTGTTTCGCCTTGTAAGGGATTATCAAACGAATGTTCGCCTTGTTGGGGCATTATCGCCTTGTTAGGGCATGATCAAACATTCGTTTGATCGTGCCCTAACGAGGCGAAACAATTGTCACAGTATAATTTTTTATGTGTTTTTGTTAATAAAATACAACTTAGTAGACTCAAAAAATCTTCTTCATCTTCAAACCCTTATCCGCACCCCAATAGTGCATAGGGCACTGCATATAAACGCAGTGTTATCTTGATCGTTAACACATGAAGGAAAGGTGATCAGCCCTCCGCTTCAAGTACCAGTCCAGTGTATTGAATAAATATTTCAGTGAAAAAATCACTCATATTTATTTAACCCCCCCCTGGGAATCGAATCTGGGACCTCCACAACGGTAGCCGAGCGTGCTGACCATTACACTACGGAGGCGGACAAACACTACGGAGGCGGACAAATCTGGGTTTGATTTAAAATTAATACACTACAAATATATATTTTTAAAAAACTTGAGAACTTCCTTTATTTTGCCGTTTGAATAGTAAAAGAGTAACATTTAAAATAATTTTGCAAATCGGTTTAAATCAGTTTTGTACACCCTTAAATAAATTTAACCCTCAAATGAATAACCCACTCAGCGAGTGTCTTAAACTAATAATGTACCCAATAATAATTAAACCCTTGGGCATTTGATTACTATGATAAAATTACCCATTACGTTTGATAAAATAAGGTGTAATATTGTACTCCTCGTCACAGTTATACAACATTAATGATATTTGAATTACCCAGACTTATCATAGGAATCTGTTTCACAATATTGCGTAACAGATTGTATGAAATATGAATTAAAGTACATACGAGTACATATTATTTTACGACGAGACAAGAGAATGACCAAGAAAATATATGTGGCAAATGTGAGCGGGAAAACATAACGAGGACAACCGAAAAAGGCACGATCAGATCAATCAGAACCTAAAATCTGGTGGTGTCAAAATGCCACTTAAACCAGCCTATGACGGTCGTTAGCCCCGTAAACGCCCAGACTTCCATATTCTTCTTCATCTATGTTGAAATGTCAACAATAATAAAATTATTTTATTATTGTTGACATCTCAACGACAAATTATTTTATTATCTTCAAACGCTTATGCGCACCCAATGGTGCATAGGGCACTGCATCGTATTGCATACATAATGCAAAATATTTAAAAATGAAAAATTCACACTATCATTCGCATATATATCACTCACTCCTTTCAACAACGTCATATATCAAAAATCGTAAAATTTCAGTTGTGCATGTTTTCGGAATGCCCAGAAAATGTTCTTTATCCCAGCAAAAGCGGCATATTTTTAACTTAATATTTACCCGCTACACGGCAGAAATAGTTGTTTTTGCATTTTGAGAGGTAGTCTTATTATTTTTTTTTAAATATACTTAATATTTTTCAAATGGAGTAAAAACATTCAGGTTTTACCCAAAAAGATCTGTTGCACTTTAAAAAGTTCAATAAATGGTTTGGTATTTATTTTTAATACATTTTATTATATTTTTAAACTTTAAAAACGATCTCCTGAAAAATCAAGTTTTTTATTATACATGTATATTACGTTGTAGAAAGGAGTGAGCGATATGTCGTAAGCCCTGTAAATAACCAGAAAATGTTTTTTTTTAAATAATAATTTATTTTATAATGTCAAATTATTAATAAGGCATACTTCATTATAATATTCTCACTGATATAAATATTACAGGATGACGGAGGTAGTCCCCGGGTGATAATAAATGTTGAATAAAAAACTGGAGGCTATTCTGGAATTTTTAACGTTTTTTGTTGTTTTTTAAATATGACGTAAAAGTGTAACTTGATATAATGGCACGGTGCTACGTTGTTGTATGAGCGTTGCGGGAATATTTTTTCTATTAAATCGTATTTATATTAATTGAATTTCTTGCTTCTGGGAATATTTTTTCCATTAAACGAGACATCATAATTAATTTTTCTACCTTCCGAAATTCACATAAAGTGGCTGCGATCATTTTTAACACCTCAACATAGATGAAAAAGCATATGGAAATTTGGGTATTTACAGGGCTTATGACCTGTCATAGGCTGGTTAAGTGATCGCTCTACACATGCAATAAAGTATGGTTGTCAGTATCAGAACATGAAGAAGAATACAGAAGTCTGAAATTTGTGAAAAATTTGTGAAAGAGTGAAACGCACTCAAAATGTTATAACGTAATATAATCTGGTCAAATTATAAGCTGCATAAAACATTGAAAATCATGTTTTCAGGCGTTTCCCAGTATGTAAAATAATACGGTTAGGATCTTGCATACATCTAAATAAAAGAGTCTCTACTAAATAAACGCCTTCTCAATCCAGGCATAGATGGCTCTTGTGAACTCATACTCACAGTGTCATAAGATTAATGATATAAGAAAAGTTCCAAAAATTCGAGTAGTGTGGTCGTCAATCATGGTTAGAATGGTGAATGTTGCACGTTCGTTAAATGATCACTTAATAAGCCTATGACAAGTAAGCCCTGTTAATACTCAGAATTCCATATTCTTCTTCATCTTTATTGAGATGTCAAAAATGTAAAATAACTCTTAAGTGGAGAAACCCAGATTTGTGAACAGGTATTTGGACACACTCAAAATGTTGTGAATTGTGTAAATGTTATTCTAATGAATGCGTCTATAAATGAAGCTCGTTTTGCAAAACAAAAAGGTTCAAAGAGGTTGCAATTTTCTTCCTTTTAATCCAAGGGTGGCCAACCCGCGGCCCGCGGTCATATGACGAATATATTTTTTCATATCGGGTCCTTCAGAATGTATTTTAAATAATATTTAAGTTATTAAAACCAATCAATTAATTACATGTAATTAATTTCTGTAATAACATGAAATGCATATTCCAGTGAAAAGAAACTCAAATCTCGCACTGAGTGGCCATTGATAAATTGGTTTTATTTAAAATAAAATAAATAAATATAATAAATAAAAATGGTAATATTGTTCTAATTAATAATTTTGATAAAATTGATAACAATGTTTATTACTATACAGATACATTTTTTGTTAGTTCAATGTATGTGTTCTTCTCTCATCTGTTCGAAGTAATGTTTCCTTTTCACAATTACCTTTATTGTACTTTCTGATTACCCCTGCATTCAAATTATTCATAATACTTGATAAAATCAATAAGTATGAAATTTTTTGTATTTTTTTTTTAATTATTACTCTCTGTATGCAGCCCTTAAGAAAATTTAGGTCACGATACGGCCCGGGGAGCAATTTGGGCTGGTCAGGCCTGTTAAATACATCCCCTTAGCCTCAGGAGTATTTTATTTAAGAATATCATAGATTCTTACCTTTTCCAAGATTACTCCCGTAATATGATAAAGATCATCAAAGAAATCGATAAAGGTATCTACAATCTCTCGGCAGATCTTACAGGGAACCTATAAGATCAATTCTGATTGGGTATTACTTGCTTTCTGATTTTGCTCTAAACTGATATCCAGCAATTTTTGTCTTCGTAAAATTTCTATCTCCGTATTATTCAATCCCCAGCTCTGTCTAGACTTGCCCGATGATATTCTCCAATTTTATTTTATTTATTGTTTCGGCATTTACTTTGCGGTAAGACATGTTACAATGATAAAGGAAACACTTGTTTTATACCACTTGAGTTTATGACTGCTTGTTTCGGAAGCTAAACTTCCATCGTCAGGTCTGAATAATAATTAAAATATAAAATAAAATAAAAACTGTTCTTTAAATAACGAGAGGGGCAAGTTATGGGGAGGGGGTTAGTCAAGGGGCGGAGTTTGGAAACAAGAAAAATGGAAAGCAAAGGCGAAGAATTTTGAAACAATATATTATTTTATAAATTATTATTAAAATTAAGGTTTTTTGGATTTCTAAATTTTCTAAATAATTCATAATTTGACCTTTATGTGGTACACGGTGTAATAATTTTAATTCATGAGAGTGAAAAGAGTGATTTGTATCTATTATATCTTTTGTATTATTATCATCTCCAATTTTGGTGAAAGCAGTTTGACTGTCTTGCCGAAATGCGTTTCCCTAGACAAATGTGTGGAAATTGTTATGACAGAATTAAAAATGAAAGATATTAGAAATGTGACTAGAGATAATTGAAAAGATTAAGAAAAGTGTTTTCAGATGATATGGATATGTGAAACGAATGAATACGAGGGAATGACTAAGGAAGCATATATATGGCAAATGTTTACAATAGAACAGAACGAGGACGGCCAAAAAAGATTTTACACGACCAGATCAATCAGAACCCAAAATCCGGTGGTGTCAAAAGTCTCCGTTATCGGAGAGCATGTATGGCTAGATGAATGGATGTGAAGGAATCTAGGAGTGTATTTCAGGACACGAGATTGTGGCGTTCTATCCTTTCTGCCTACTTCTGCACTGATGACAGTAGAAGCAGTGGTAATTATTATAATTAGATAATTTATAAAACTGTGTTTTTACAAAATATCGTTTCAAGGGTACGATGTTTTAACGTAACTATAAAGCTTCCGCCTCCGTAGTGTAATGGTCAGCACGCTTGGCTACCGTTCTGGAGGTCCCGGGTTCGATTCCCAAGGGGGGTAAAATAAATACAAGTGATTTTTTTCACTGTAATATTTATTCAATATTACCCTGGACTGGTACCTGAAGCGGAGGGCTGATCACCTTTCCTTCATGTGTAAACGATCAAGATAACACTGCGTTTATATGATGCAGTGCCCTATGCACCATTGGGTGCGAATAAGGGTTTTATTATATATTATATTATAAAGCTTAGTTTAATTTTACTTTTTACTTCTAATTTATTTTATTCCAATACTTTTAATTGTTTTTACCCTTTTTTACAACCAAATTTATATTCTTTGTACATGTATTTAACCTGCACCTTTATTTGTTTCTTTAAGTTTGTTGTGTTCTCATTGCATTGATTAAAAATATTAAAATAATTTGCTTACAACATTTTGAGTGTATCCAAATACTTGTTCACAAAATCTGGATTATCTCCAATTACAGGAGTTATATATTGTACTGTCCGCCTCCGTAGTGTAATGGTCAGCACGCTCGGCTACCGTTCTGGAGGTCCCGGGTTTGATTCCCAGGGGGGGTCAAATAAATGTAAGTGATTTTTTCACTCTAATATTTATTCAATATTACCCTGGACTGGTACCTGAAGCGGAGGACTTATCACCTTTCCTTTGTGTGTTGACGATCAAAATAACACAGTGTTTATATAATGCAGTGCCCTATGCACCATTGGGGTGCGGATAAGGGTTTAATTATTATTATTATTATATATTACTTCCAGACTTCCATATTCTTCTTCATCTGTGATGAGATGTCAAAAAGTAAAATAATTTGTATTTCACTGTATTTCATTTCTTACAATATGTTTCATTGTTTGTGAACCATGAATAAATAAATAAGTAAATAAACAAATAAACCATGCTAAACCACGTGGCTTAGTTGACATTTAACCCAATTGAATGGGTATCAAAATAATGATCATGAATGAACATTTCATATGCCAAAGAGGGGAGTTATATGAGCGCTTTGTCGTTGTATTGTATTCACAATCTTGAAAAGTCCTTGCGTATCCTAGAATCGTTTTTATTTTCTCGAAGCTCGTTTGATTTCGCTCGAATTACGGGTACTCTTACGAATTTTATACCATTTTAAGGTATGTGTGGGTACGTGCGTAGCACGCGTGCTTAGACTTCTCTCTCAGGCTTTTTATACGTCAAACAAATGTCAAGTGAATGTCCTTAGATTGAAAATCACGAGTAGGAAGTCCTTCCATCTATATTAGAAAAAATATTCGTTTGTATTAAACAGTTAAATGTCAGCCTCTGGGGTGTAGTGGTTAGCGTGTTGAGCTACCGTTCTGGAGGTCCCAGGTTCGATTCCCAGGGGTGTGGGGTGAAAATAAATAAAGAGATTTTACACTATAATATTTATTCAATATTACCCTGGACTAGTCCCTAAAGGGCAGTATAAATCACCTTGCCTTAATGTAAGTAACGACCAAGGTAACATTGCGCCAATACGATGCAGTGCCCTATGCACCATTGGGTATTTTGAAGGGTTATATATACACAGACACACATGCACACACACACACATATATATATATATATATATATATATATATATATATATACATATATATATATATATATATATATATATATATATATATATATATATATATATATATATATATATATATATATATATATATATATATATATATATATATATATATATATATATATATATATATATATATATATATATATATATATATATATATATATATATATATATATTCTTACCTATATCCGCATACAATGGTGTATCGTATTGACGCAGTCTTGATTGTTACTTACACGTAGGCAAGGTGATCACTTCTTATAAATGTAAAATCATCAATATATTTATTTTCAACCCCCCTGGGAATCGAACCCAGGTCCTCCAGCACGGTTGCTAAACACGCTAACCATTACACCACGGAGGCGGGCAAAATTAAATTGAATTATTCATCGCCTTGGCGATTTGTATATTTCCAACATTTTCACCACTTGAAACAAAATATGTTATTACAAATGTACGAATCTTATGAGGGAAAGTTATTATTCAATTTCTGCAAAGTTCCAACCCTTTCCCGTGACGATTTATCTCCGATGCCGCGGAGGGTTGCGTTCACACTAGACGGGCGTTTATGATTTAGGTCACACGGCCGGGCGTCCCCCGAGAGCGGACCCTCCGACTCCGACTGCGAAAGGCAAAAACTCCAGAAACAATAAATTGGGTATTGCGTCGTGTTACGGTCAAATAATTGAGAGGAGCGATAATGAAATTTGCTTTGACCCAAAACCGTACTGTAAATTGACTTTTTTTACATGATGTTTTTTCTCATAATTCATCGTGTATATATGGAATAGTCACTGGCCGGCATGAAAAATCCTACATATTTTTTTTAATGCCACCTCATCAAATTTTCATATTTTATGATTCTTATTTAAATTATTTTTTGACATCTCATCAAAGATGAAGAAGAATTTGGAAGTCTGGGCATTTACGGGAGTGACGACCGTCATAGGCTGGTTTTTAGTGATCACTTTACACACGTGTAACATTCACCAATTCTACCCATTATTGACAACCACACTATTCAAATTCTTATTTATGTTTCACAATAAAACACAAAAATAATTTAATTTAACATTAACAATTTTCATTTTACTAAAACAAAGCAATTATTTACATCGGAATTCCTAATAAATTAAATAATTATAAAATCAGTTCATTTTGCATTAAAAAAGCAATATCTTTTTTTCTAAAGTTAAATGTAGTAAATTTATTACTCTTTTTAAAATGACACAAATTTAACAATCTTTTAAAATAACTTACCAGGTTAGCGTCGTATATTTTATTTCAGAGTGAAGAGTAAAAGATTTATTTTTAATCATTTACCGGGCATTATTTTTTTTTCCGCCAAGGCAAGCCAGTATTGGTAATATTTTGGACTGTGATCAACAGAATACTTATTCAGTATTAAGAAAAGAAAATTAGATTCCTAAAATATGAACAGTTAAAAAGTAACACTCAAAAAACTGATTTAAGACGAAGATGTTCGGGAAATTCATAAAAGTGGAAATATCTGGAAAACTAAGGCACTTTTACTGAGGTCATATTTTCATTTTTTGGTGAGTCATAAGCTGGCCTAACAACCCTTGAAAGGAATACGTAGGATTATGGGACACCCTGTATATAGTCACTGGCCGGCATGCGAATCCTTGATAAAATATAATATATATATATAAATATAATATATATATATATATAAATATATATAATATATATATATATATATATATATATATATATATATATATATATATATATATATATATATATATATATATATATATATATATATATATATATATATATATGTGTGTGTACATTGTGTTAGTCATTTATATTTAATATATTTAATAGAAATGTTTAGAAATACGCAAAAAGAAATCGTGCCTATTTAGTCGACTGTATAATACGTTTTATGTTTCATATCTAACGAAAGATAGGGGAAATTTATAAAGAGACGTGTGTTTATGTGCTTTGACTGCACTAACTGAAGTGCCTTCAAAGCCTTTGAATCTATTTCCTGAAAGCTTTCCCGATTGCGAAATCAGCCAGCGTCACTAAGTAAAAACGTGTTGTTCGACATTAAAAGAGTAAATATAAAATGTAACACCATTAAAATAAGAGTCATTGTTCTGGCCGGGATTATTTTCGAGTTTTTAATTCATTCAGACTTTGTATTGTAGAAAATAGATTTTCCTGATTTTGAATAAAATATATTGAAATTCTAAGAGGAAAAACGTTGAGGCATTTGTTAATACATAAAAAAAACATCGCAAAAAATACAGCTATATTTTTTCAACCATATTTTGAGGAGATATCTTCGTTGTTTATGTTTTTTTGTATGTTTTCTGTAAAACATTTTGTTATTTTTCTTTTGTCTCTTTAAAAAAATATATATGAAAGTATGTACATTATAATTGGCTTTGCTGTCATGTACATGTGGATTTAACCCTTCTTTCCCGGTGTTATGTACCTTGTACACATTTCTTCTAATAATCATAATATCTTTATAAATATAATAAATACAAGGCTAAGATTTTAGGTATTAACATATAACCTCTATAACATATTTACGCATTGATTTAAAAAAGAATATTAATAATAATTATAATTTATTGGGTACATCGGAGGTATTTTGTGAACATCGGAAACAAATTCGTAAATAAACAGCGCGTGAAGAGTGTACGGGAACCGCGACACTATATTTGCATCTCACTCTTGCATACTTGCACTGTGCAACCGTGAGGAGCTCTAAGCTCAATGTTCTCTAGCTAGCTAGCGAGCTAGCGGCATGTCGCGGCAGTAGCTATTGAGCTTTCGACAAGAGTGGCCTGTTCCGTGAGCGTTGACAGATGTTTTTTTTAAAAATATTTTCAGCAAATAAATCTAAATTATTATAATTTTTTACTTCATTTATAATTAATTAAGGGGATTAGCTTTGAATGTCCGTATTTTTCCGATTTAAAAACGCATTTTTTTTATGTGTAGTTAGTTACTACCCAACACAGAGACGGGCGTTTTATTTTAGCACCGGAAGGGAAAGGTTAAACAAATAAGTGGAATTTATTATTAGATTAAAACCAATATTTTTAGCTTTTCCACTT
Source organism: Brachycentrus maculatus (assembly GCF_059751285.1). Classification (NCBI taxonomy): domain Eukaryota; kingdom Metazoa; phylum Arthropoda; class Insecta; order Trichoptera; family Brachycentridae; genus Brachycentrus; species Brachycentrus maculatus. The sequence continues at coordinate 2,848,693 of NW_028280859.1, forward strand.
TTTTATTTGACCAGCGACCGGGTTTCGTCGTTACCGACATCATCAGACTGGTCGCTGGTCAAATAAAAAAGTGGAAAAGCTAAAAATATTGGTTTTAATCTAATAATAAATTAAAAATGCAATTCCATCACGAAGTGTCAGTGGATAATATAAATCTATTAAATAAGTGGAAATGTCTAGCAAATTAATTAAATTATAATATTTCTTGTAGGTATATTGAATATTTAATAAATATTAGATATTAAACAGTGAACTGATGGATAGTGTTATTTGCATATCTTCCTAAAAGAGAGTGAGATACATATCTAAAAATACATATTTTATGTTAGATAATAATAACACATTTCTAGTCTTTTTTCAAGTATTCTATCTCTCTGCCTACAAAGTAATTGTTTCTTTGTCTTGTTGATTGATTTTTTTTTTGAAGAGAGTGAGATACATATCTAAAAATACATATTTTATGTTAGATAATAATAACACATTTCTAGTCTTTTTTCAAGTATTCTATCTCTCTGCCTACTAAGTAATTATTTCTTTGTCTTGTTGATTGATTTTTTTTTTGTTTCAGGTATGTTTGCTGTCTGTTGAAGAATTATAATTTTTAAAAGCTGACATTATTTTAATTATACCAGCACCGACTTCATTATATTGCGTAAGTTATTTTTTACTACTACCATCACGCCGCTTCCCAGCAGGGGTAGGCAGGGAGGGTATACATACACTCCTAGCCTCCTTCACGTCCATACATCTAGTCATACATGCCCTCGGATAATGTAAGATTTTTGACACAATCAGATTTTAGGTTCTGATTGATCATGTCGTGTAGAGTTTTTATTGGCCGTCCTCGTTCTGTTCTCCCGTTCACATTTGCCAAATAAATTTTCTTAGTCATTCTCTCACTATCCGTTCTTTTTCTTTTCTTCTTCTTCTTCTTAGTGTAGGCCTTGTGGCCTGGTTTTTAAGGGGGAATAGCCTCCTGCGATGTCGATTCGCAGCTGTCAATCCATCTCTTTCGTGGTCTGCCTGGGAGTCGTCTACCTCGGAGTTGGCCGTGCAGTGCAATGTGGGGGGGGGTATAGATGGTTTCATTCTCGCACGCGTAATACGTGTCACAGTAGATTTTAAGAAATAGTGGTAATTACTAAGTAAACATAACATAAAAAATGGTAAATATTAAGTTAAAAATATGCCGCTTTTGCTGGGATATAGTACATTTTCTGGACATTCCGAAAACGTGCACAAATGAAAATAGACGATTTTTGATATATGGCGTTGTTGAAAGGATTGAGCGAAATATAGAACTTCCAAGAATTTGAGTAGTGTGGTTGTCAATCATGGGTTGAATTGGTGAATGTTACACGTATCGTGATCACTTAACCTAGCCTATGAAGGTCCTACTAAACCTTGTAAATGCCCAGACTTCCATATTGTCCTACATCTTTTTTGAGATGTTATTTTTTTTTATTTTATTTTTAACTGACCATTTACAATTACGTGACTTACGGTTTTTTCGATCTCGCATATTTCTCTTATCCTGGTGTACCATTCTTTATCTCAATTCATTTAATTCGTCCACTTGACACAATGTTTATTTTCTCGCCGATCTCGCCCTCGATCGTTAACCCTTGCCGAGTTTCGCCGTACCAATGGCATCCATCGATTGTGTTAAATTATTCTAAATGTGTGCCATCTGGTTCACACAATCCACTCGCACGCCACCCCCCATCCCCACCCCTGGGACGACCGCTGGCATCACGGCTCGAGGGCCTACTCCAGTTTGATTTCTAATAGATATCCCACCCCCTACATTGACATGCCATCCTCGTATGATATGACTTGAAAATAAATTTCTTTTTAATATATCGTACAATAATTAAAGAAAACACTTCGTTTTTTACCACTTGAGTTTAATTATAGACTACATGTTTCAGAAGCTAAACTTCCATCATTCAGGTCTGTATAATAACTAAAATATAAAATATAAAATTGTTCTATAAATAAGGATAGGGGGAAAGTAAGGGGAAGGGGTTAGTCAAGGAACGGAGTTTGAAAACAAAGGAAAAATTGAAAGTAATGGCGAAGAATTTTGAAACAATATATTATTTAATAAATTATTATTAGAATTCAGGTTTTTTTGTATTTCTAAATTTTCAAGATAATTCATAATTTGGCCTTTATATGGAACAAGGTGTAATAATTTTAATTTATGGGAGTGAAATGAGTGATTAGTATCTATTATATGATTTGCAAATTCCGAAAAATAATTACTAACAAGACCGCTTTGATGTTCTTTAATTCTAATCTTTAAATTTCTCGCAGTTTGGCCAATATATTTTCTATCACAATCTCCACACGAAATTTCATAAACACCACTTTTTTGTAATAAATCAATTTTAGATTTTGAGTTATCGAGGATTTTATGTAAATTATTATTTGTATAATATGCAGGTTGGATATGGTTGGTAAAAAACGAAGTGTTTTCTTTAATTATTATAACATGTCTTACCACAAAGTTAATGCCGAAACAATAAATTAATATATCGTAGTCATACAGGAGAATGTGACCAAGTGCATTGTTTTACAAAAACGTGATCGTTGACTATTTGATATCTTTCTGTAGACCAGTGGTTCTCAAACACATTTTTCATATAAAAAAAAAACAATTATTTCCTCATCACACTACAGATGTCTCTTGTGATCTCTCGCATACTGAAGTTTCAAGAATTTTAGTTGTGTGGTTGTCAATCATGGGTAGAATTGGTGACTGCTACACGTGTGATCACTTATACCAGTCTATGACGGTCGTAAGTCCTATAAACGCCAAGACCTACATTTTCTTCTTCATCTATGTTTAGACGTCAAAATACTGTAATAAAAGTTTTTTTTTGATTTACCAGAATGTTATTAATGATAGCATGTATGCGTCTTCATGCGACAAAAAAAAATATCGCGCAATATATTTTATTTATAGATTTCAGCGTTAATTTGTAGAACAAAACACTACTTTTTTGAGTAAACTGAGCTGTATTTTATTGTTATAAAACACATAATACAAGTACCTAGAATTGTAGAAGTCCATTTGATCTTCACATTCGTTTGAAAATGCCATAACTAGGCGAAACAATTGTAATAATATAAATTTTTATGTGTTTTTTAACAATCTGTTATTAATTTGTATGTGTTTTTTAACAATCTGTTATTGCTTTTTGTCCGCCTCCGTAGTGTAATGGTCAGCACGCTCGGCTACTGTTCTGGAGGTCCCGGGTTCGATTCCCAAGGGGGGCAAAATAAATATAAGTGATTTTTTCACTGTAATATTTATTTAATATTACCCTGGACTGGTACCTGAAGCGGAGGGCTGATCACCTTTCCTTCATGTGTAAACGATCAATATAACACTGCGTTTATATGACGCAGTGCCCTATGCACCATTGGGTGCATAGGGCACTATAAGGGTAAGGGTTTTATTATTATTATTTTTTGAACAATGAAATACAACGTATTAGAAGCAAAAAATCAGTGTTTGATTTAAAATTATATATATAAATCCATACAATATTTTTGTCAATACTTTTTTGAATAGGCAAACAATATCCGTTCTTCCGGAAACAGTAATACACATCCGTATTTTCAATTTTACGCTGATAATTCTTATAAATCGGCACTAGCATTTTTTGCCTTTATTCTCGGAACATTTCTATCAACGCGTTATCTTCATTTCGCTTTGTGTTTTGCTTTCTATAATTCAATACATCCCGACTTTTTATCCCGTATTTCGCTTTTCTCTTCTGCGTAAAATATTCATCACGAAACTGAAAAAAAAGATCGGTTTGATATTTTATTTCATCGATCCATTTTATTAATTAAACCCTTTTTTATCTGCGCAGTTATTTGAATACATTTATTATTATGAATTCATTGATCATTCAGAGCGGTTCATTTGCCAATTTGAATAACTCTGAAAAGATGACAGATTTTTTTTCATGAATGTTTTTCGCAGATAATTTGTGGCACATTTTATAGACTTCGCTTTATTAAATATGTTAACAACCTACGATAGTAATATATAAACCTATGCAATAATACCATATGATATTCATTGATATCGCGTTTAATTCCAAGAACTCCGTTTATCATCAAAACTTCTGTAATTTCATTAATTGATTCGGCAGTCACTTTGTGGTTAAATCTATCCATTTTAAATTACTTAGTTTATACGGTGTATGTTTTACACTTCGCTCACTCCTTTCAACGTCATATATCAAAACTCGTCAATTTTCAGTTGTGCATGTTTTCGGAATGCCCAGAAAATGTACTGTATCCCAGCAAAAGAGGCATATTTTAAACTAAATATTTACCCGCTACAGGGCAGAAAGTGTTGTTTTTGCATTTTGAAGAAAAGGTTTTGTCTAATAATTATTTTCAAAATATACTAAATATTTTTCAAATGGAGAAAAAAACTTCAGGTTTTACCTTAAAAGATCTGTTGCACAGTAAAAAGTTAAATAAGCGGCTTGGTATTTATTTTTAATAAATTATATTATATTTTTAAACTTTAAAAACGTTCTCCTGAAAAATCACGTTTTTTGATTTATGACGTTCTTGAAAGGAGTGAGCGACTTGTGTATGAACTTAGTAAATACGGTGTATGTTTTACTTAGTAAATTACGATGTTTGAAAATGATGCGGAATGCATCGAAACACGTGTCACAGTAGATTTTAAGAAATAGTGGTATTTACTAAGTAAAACATTAATTAAAAATTTCTGTAGTTTGATAATGCCCTAACAAGGCGAAACAATTGTCCCAAATTTAAATTTTTAATTTGATGTTTTTTTTTAAAAATAAAGTGTATAACTTAGTAGACTCAAATCAGTGTTTTGATTTTAATATTTTTTTAAAATTCTATGAAACCTTGGACCTCGGTTTCCTCTGCATATGAAACGTGTGTTCTTTTATTTTTTTGCAACTAGCGAACAATAAGTTGTGCATATCTATGTCGTAATTACTTCCACGTCCTGTGTCGATAAGTATCTGCACGCTGGTCGCGTAATTTCCTGTCTTTCTGGTAGATAAAAATATAATATTGGATGCAAAGTAGCGTTTATCATGCGAAATATTGATGTTTTCATAATTCATAAATATTACATGCAAATATTCGTACATAACAAATAACGTTATAAAACGACATTAGTGACATCTATGTTACCATTTTTATATTAACAATACAAATAAAAGTTTTTTTTTATATAATCTTTGATATATTTTAAATAAACTTTCGTACTTTAATGATATCGCTCACTCCTTTCAACAACGTCAAATATTAAAAAAAAAATTGATTTTTCAGGAGATCTTTTTTCAAGTTTAAAAATATGATAAAACGTATTAAAAATAAATATCAAGCCGCTTATTGAACTTTTTATGTGCATCAGATCTTTTTAGGTAATTCTTATATATTCGAACATCTATCATATATCTTTTATTTTTCCTTATGAATCAGTAATATTAAAAATACGTAAAAGGGATTTTTCTATGATGTGCATGGTATCACATGTCGCTCACTCCTTTTAACAACGTCATATATCAAAAATCGTCAATTTTCAGTTGTGCGTGTTTTCGGAATGCCCAGAAAATTTACTATATCCAAGCAAAAGTTTATAAAATAAAATAATTTTCAAAAATATTTTTCAAATGAAGAAAAAACATTTAGGTTTTACCTAAAAAGATCTGTTGCACAGTAAAAAGTGTCTTGATATTTATTTTAAATACATTTCATCATATTTTTAAACTTTTTGTTGTGAAAAATCAAGTTTCTTGATATATAACGTCGTTGAAAGTAGTGAGCGACATGTGTGTAAATCTTATTTTAAATTTATATGTTTGGTCTCCAGAGGTATTAAGGAAATGTCATCCCACTCTCAAAATACGAGAATCCTTGCAAACTTTTGATAGAAAGAAAAAGTTTTCCATCATATAACACTAATGCTTGTTATATTCATATGCCCGTCAATCGTTTGTTCTTGCGGAGCTTTTCTAGGGGATAACATTGTCATACCACTTATGGCATAACGTCACGTAACAACATTGTGCTGTAGCACTATATTAGTTATACTCAGGATTCGTATAAGCCGAAACAACATGTGGCGTGTTCAGAATAGAACAAGACATGTAGCGTCATAAACACAACACCTCGCGTAAATAATTGAATTTTGCGCACGTGTACAATTATATTTCGGTGATTTGCGGGTTTGAATTGGATATTGACTAATTTTGCTTAACTGATGTTGAATCAAATAATGGACTATAAGGAAAATTTATTTGGTTATTAGTATTTTTTTCCTTGTAGTCCATTATTTGATTCAACATTGGTTAAGCAAGATTTGTTAATATCCGATTCAAACCCCGCCCACTTATTTCAACATACTAGTATATAAACCCGATGTATTTTGAAAAAAAAAAAACTAACATCCCTAGTGCATGTCAGACATCGGCTCTTAATAGATGTTTGTTCTGCAACCCCTAGTTAATGTTGGTCTTAGGGTCGACCAAAATCGCATGTGATAAACATTTTGTGTAGTTTTAAGTGTGTGAATAGTACTAGGGTAGTGACGGGTAGTATTGTTTACATGCTGTGGTAGTGATTGTCCTGACGAAGAGACGGGTACGTCTAGAAACCAGTAGACACAAAAAAAAACTCGGCTAGTGGATTTATATACTAATTTTGCAAAAAAATAAATAAATTGAAGATACATTGTTTAGAGAGATAGTTGTCAAGTTCGTTTGAAATTTCTCCATTTATTTTTATTTGTACCTTTTGTTTTTGTGTTTTTAAATATTTTTGTTGTAATTTTAACAAAAATACGAATACATGAAGAAAACACTCTCTTTACCATCCATTGTTTACTTAGTGTAATACCACTTTTTTGTTGGTTTTTTGTTGTTGGTATTACACAAAGTAAACAATGGATGGTAAGGAGAGTGTTTTATTACCATACCACAAAGCTATCAATGCTTTTGATATACAAAATATATACGGTGTTTGAAAATGATGCGGAATGCATCAAAACACGTGTCACAGTAGATTTTAAGAAATAGTAGTATTTACTAAGTAAATCATCAATTAAAAATATAAATAAAGAATTATATATGTTTTACGGATAACCTTTTCCATGGGGTTAAATCTCGAGTACACTGGGCATCTATTTCCAACCGCACAACGCTTCTTCCTGCTCCCGTAGTATCGGATCGTGTTACCCAACTCGTGGTCTGTTCCGGCTTTCACTCACTTCCGCATTACACATTCTGGAATAAATAGACGGGCATACATCAGAAGGCCTCTCGGCCTCCCCATCCGGCTTGCCGCTAAACCTAAAGCTGTTGTGAACTACGGGAAACAAGTACAATGCATGATGGGAACTACATAATAGGAATAGGGACATTTGTACATATATGGGACGCACGACATATCTGAAATAACGCCCGCACTGGACAAAAGGGTCGCGAAACTTCAATTCCCAAGTAGTTTTTCACCCCTAGATATAGACGTATTATTATTTTTTACTTAAAATGTTACTTTTTTTCGGAAATATATTCTTCAGCTCCATAAGTAATGTGCGGCAAAACAATGTACGATAGGTGTTCGTATGGTGAAATAAGGAAATAATGCAAAGCTGTAAGATATTTTATTAATTGTTTCGGCATTCACTTTGTGGCATTAACAAGACATTATGAAATTGTAAAAGAAAAACACTTGGTGAAAACACAGATGGAAGCATAGCTTTCGAAACTAGTCGTCATAATAAAATAATCTCAAGTGGTAAAAACCAAGTGTTTTTCATTTTTAATTTTAAAGCTTATCTCATATTATAACTAAACGCGCTTACCACATGGTACGTAGGATGACAAATATGATTACCTTTTTCATAAATAAATAAATAACATAATATTGTATGATTAACTGTATTTTCAAAGATATTTCCTTAATTTCATTTATTAATTTGGCACTTTGTGCTTATATTTATCCATTTTTAATTTAAGTTTTACTTGGTATTACACAAAGTGAACGATGAATGATAAGGAGAGTTTTTATAACATTTTGAGTGTGTCGAAATACTTGTTCACAAATCTGGATTATCTCCAATTATACGAGTTATTTTTTCATATTATTTTTTGACATCTCATCAAAGATGAAGAAGAATACGGAAGTCTGGGCATTTACGAGGCTGACGACCGTCATAGGCTGGTTTAAGTGACCAGCCTATGACGGTCGTCAGCCCCGTAAATCCCCAGACTTCCATACTTTAATTTAAATTTGATGAGATGTCAAAAAAATAATACATGTTTTACTTGGTAAATACCGCTATTATTTCGTGGCATTTACCAAGTAAAACATCAATTAAAAATTCAATTACCTTAATTTTAAACGAGTTAATTCAAATACCCGCTTTATACCGCAATATTAATTAGGTATTTTTCGTCAGTGCCTTTGAAAATGGGTCTGAACCAAATTGCTTAGAAACAGAATACCTATATTAGGTACTTGTTACCGATCTCTAAATTATTCTGGTCTTTCTTGCCAAGGTAATATAGCCCTTCTGCTACTGACAGCTTGTTTCGCCACGGATCAATGAGTCGATCCAGTGTAGGTACTATACAAATGGAAAAGGACTTGTATCAAACATAATCCACTTTAGTTTCTTTCAGCTTAACGTTCCAATGGCGTCCCTTTGATGTCCCTTTGAATGTATCCCAGTCTCTTGAAGGGCTAACTAGGCATCGGTATTTAGGATTTAGCTAGTTTTATTTTATTTATAAAATAATTAACTTTGTTTTCACCACTTTTTTTATAAATACAATTTAACCTTTCTTTTTAAATGTCAATTTGTAATTTATGTTTTTTTTAAATGTTCAAGTACTATCTGCCCACTGATTGCAAACGGCTATATATGGTATCAAACGTTTTGATCAATATCACTAGTCCGTCTTTGGTCGGTTGGAAGATATTGCTTTTTAGCAATAAGCCCGCCAATGTACTTTTTATTTTCTGTACATGAAGTTTAAATAAATAAATAAATAAATAAATAAATAAATAAATAAATAAATAAATAAATAAATACATAAATAAATAAATAAACCTACCGGTTTCGACAATACCTTGTCATCATCGGGGTTTATTCAAAATAAAAAACAAACTTAATTAATTTTATAAAGATATTATAAAATGTGCCACAAAGTATCTGCGGAAAACATTCAAGAAAAGTTTTATTTTCATTCAGAAAAAGCTATGTGTACTTTAAATATTTAATCTCTTACGTAAATCAATCTGGGTAATTTAAAACAAAGCCAAAGACCAACATTTTGAGGGTGTCCAAATACTTGTTCACTAATTTTAGCGTTTCTCAATTATGGGACTACAATCCAGTATTCGGACCTCAAATACAAAATAAGTGTTTCTGCTTCACAAAAAGCTTGCCTCATCCTGCCATAGATGTTTCTCGTGAAGTCTATTGAATTCAAGGACTGTGTTTCGAGTTTTCACAGTATATATCTAGGAGTTCCAAGAATTTGAGTAGTGTGGTTGTCAATCATGGGTAGAATTGGTGAATGTTACATGTAAAGTAAAGTGATCGAAGAAACCAGCCTGACTGTCGTTAGCCCTTTAAACGCTCAGAGGTCCATATTATTCTTCATCTATGTTGAGATGTCAACAAAATAACATGTAAAAAACCAAAGTATTTTGTTTGGAAAATAAACATACGTTAATGTAGATACTATATATCTCAAACTGTATAACATTACAAATCGTATTAATTTTAACCCGTTTTCAGTGAGCGATGTACCCACAGTGCGGAAAAAGCGTATTTTTCCGGGATTAAGCGATAAAAACAGATCGACACACCCACCCTTTACAAAGTTGGAATTGAGTTTGTTATCTCTCCCTTTGTCCTTGTTTATGTGTAAAAACATTTTTAAATCACATCAAATGTCTTATAGAAATAATTGAATTCGGAGCTTTTTAAAAAGGAGCTTTTTTTCGCCGGACGCCTCTGGTACAAAACAACCTTTGTTTAAACCATTTCTCATTCTTTGCCAAAAGTCGAGTGCCTTAAAACCGTAGAATCCTTTTTTAAGGACGCAATGCAAGAAATATTTCTCCATCAGTAGTCATCTCCTTTTCGTCCTAATGTGATTGAAGGCGAAGGGTGGGGGGGGGGGGTTTGTGACCAGGGTTGCCAGGTCTTTTCCAAATAAATACTGAACAGTGAGCAAAAAAAAAGAAGTTTTAATCGTTTATTTATATTATTAACTTAAAATACAAAGAACCATTGCACACGAGCATCTAGCTTACCTAACCTAACCTAACCTAACTTATATTTATTATTTTCTTGAATGTTTTTCTCAGATAATTTGTGGCACATTTTATAAACTTTATAAAATAAAACAACTTTTTTTAACCACCTTTTATTCGTATACTTTATCCAACCGGTTTCGATAAGAACCTTGTCATCATCAGGGTTTATATACTAAATTCTAAAACATTAAAATACTTATAGTTAATAACCCTTCCCTTACCAAAAACTTCGACTAATTAATCGCCCATACTTCGGTATTTTTGTCATACTGAACACCGAACACGGTGCTAAAATACCGAACGGTTCGGTAGAATACCGAACACCTGGCAACACTGCTTGTCACCTGATTTTTTTTCTCTTTTGGATGTCTTTCGCTACTATGTTTTGGGATGAACAAAAGCGGTTATATCCATTTATTTCAGAATTCTTTATTGAACTGAACGTAATCAGACGAGTCGAGTAGATTGCATATTTTTGTAAATTGATTCGGCAGTCGCTTTGTGGTAGAATCTATCTGTTTTTATATTATTTTGAGAAATAAAAACACTCTGTTGTTTGTTTTTTACAGAGGGTATAGTCATAAATTAAACCCTGAAGAGGGCAACAGGTTGTTGCCGAAACTAGTTGGTTGTTAATAAAAATGTGAGTGGATCAAAAAATAAAGTCTTTTTATTTCTCAAAATAATACATCAATATGATCCACAAAGTTAATGCTTTTAATATTTAAAACATATTTGTTTTTAATTTAAGTTTCACTTAGGAAATACCAATTTTTCTTAAAATCTATTGTGACACGTGTTTCGATGCATTCCGCATACGGTGTTTGAAAATGATGCGAAATGCATCAAAACACGTGTCACAATAGTTTGTAAGAAAGAGTGGTGTTTACTTAGTAAAACTTAAATTGAAAATACATATTTTTGTTTTATTTTTATTTTATATAAGTAGTCCCAAAACGTATTGCAATTTAATTTATTTGATAGACATTCATACATATCGTAGTCGTACAGGGGAAAGTGACCAACTAACAAAACGTAAAATGTTCCGGAGGGCCATTTAACACCTCCTCTGCGATGGTGGGTCTGGTCAGACCCACCATCGCGGAAAATTATTGATTACGTAATAGGTAATTTGTTTACGTCGTTTTCCTTGAGTGTAATCGGTCTTCAAAAAATTACCTACAAATTGAGATACAAACGAAAATTATTGGACCAGATTCAAATGAGTTATTTAAAAAAAAAGAACAAATAAAATATCAAAAATCATATTGAGTAAGGTCAGTTGTTCGCTATCAATGTGTTAGTGTGCCGTCTGCCGTGATTTTGAAATCCCAAAAACAAAAGCATACATTGTCAATCTTTGGCGATTGTTTCCGTTTACTGTTTTTGTTTTTATATTTGTTTTTAACTGATTTATTTGTTTACTTGTATGACGGATTAAATATCATATATATAGACTATAAGGTAAATCTACATTTAAAAATATTAATATTACAAAACACAGACCTTCACAATAAACTGTTTTATATTTGAACGATTTCTAGTTTTATTTTTTTTAAATCTTTTCGACACTTTACCACAATGGCAGGAAAAAAATAATTATCTCATGACGAGATTGAACGACTTTTGGACAGTTCTAAAAGTGAAAGAAAAGTGAGAGAATAGTGCAGATGACAGTGATTTAGAATTCAAAAACCTTAGATTCAGAATTTGAAAGTGCAACGGAAAACGTGGTTTTATAAGAAATGTCAGTAAGTGATAAAAACATCGATTTCAACAAGAAAAGTACCGATTGTCCTCTTATTTTTTGGTAATAATTTATTGGTCAATAATAAAATTAAATATCATACCTATTATGTCTAACGAACTTGTATATAAAATTTTTATAATAATTAGTTTTATTTGGTTTCGTACAAAATTGTATTCATAATTTCTAAAACCCGCAAAATGTTTATGTAAGAAATGGCGAACTTTAAATGAATATTTACACCATTTTGGGCAATTCCGTATATATTTTTCAATGAAAATTTAAATATTTTCACTGTATTTAAAATGAATTTTAATTGCATTATGGACAAAAATTTATCTTGAAATATTAACTCAAAATCCTAGAATAATTTTGTGGTTTGTGGAGCTAACTGCCACGTTTTATATTTGAAGATAATTACTTAGTTGCATTTTGTTAATAATTCTATCTGTTATGATGTTGACTTAAAATATAGTTATAAAATTAAAAACACAAATTATTTGAATTCAGTAAAAATAAAAATGTTTACAATCACTGCTTCATTGCCAACCATGCTACATGCGCGTGTGACATGCTCCGCGGTAGTAGTGAGTATATAAATTAGTTAGTCTGTGGTAGTGAGCCGCAGCGCTGCGCAGCGCGCGGTCGCGTTTGGATGTAAAATAATGCGCTTGGATAATTTAATTTCAAAACTATCAAAAACTTGAAAATTCTCATACAAAACTTATGACACATTATCCTATTGCTATGTAGGCTATTTTGAATAATATATAAAATATAAAAACCCGACGAAAAACGCCTAAAAGGCGATTTCTGTACTGGGTCAGATCAGACCCACCACCGCTGGGCGCGTTTTGTTTGAGGCCATCGCGCTTTAGGTGTTAAGTCACTTTTGCTTGCCAAGAAAATAAACATCAATGCAGTTAGTCATTTTTAATAAGTCTATATACTATACTACCAAGTTTAAAATTGCTTTAGGATTTTTTCAGGGCAATATGAAGCTAGTAAGATATCAAATAGTCAATGATCACGTTTTTGTAAAACAATGCACTTGGTCACTTTCTCCTGTATGACTACGATATCTTCTCTCCTCAAACATAACTCCCCGAATCATTACATAATATCATTATATAATTATTGTAATAACTTTATCATAATATATATCATGTTTCCAAAGTGGTAATTATTTTCTATAATAACATTAATTATTCGTATGAAGTTCTCAAAATTGTGCTAACGACCATTCGTGAGTCGACATTATCGTGAAATTGTTTTTTTTGTCACCTAATTAAAACTTCGACTCTTTTCTGTAAATACCGAGATTGAAAATTCTCCCAGTGGTGGAATAAATAATCATTCATCGTAGGTAATGCTTCCCTTCAAAACTTCGCCCTTTGAAATAACGCAAAGCCTTCGGGAACCAAAAACCACACTGGTTCCAATTTACATGTCATTATTAATTGATATCATGAATATACCATATTATATAGAGTGTTTTTTTAGGCATTCAAATTTCCCGCAATAAATTGATGGTGGCACCCGCCTTGTGGCATGTTGCGCCATCTTGTTGAAACTTCAACTCTTGTCACATCAATGCCATTCAACTGGGGTACGGAGAAGTCAGAAATCATGGTTCTGTAGCGCTCTCCATTGACCGTAACACTCTGGCCGGTATCGTCTTTAAAAAAATATGGGCCAATGATTCCACCTGCCCATAAAGCACACCAAACAGTGACTTTTAATGGATGTAAGGGCGTCTCCACAAAGGGTTCTGGGTTTCCTCCACTTCGATTCGGAAATTCTGCTTATTGACATAGCCATTTAAACAAAAATGTGCCTCATGAAAATAGGATCGAACTGAATATTGTTTTCGGCCCATTCACCGAACCTGCGACATGCATAATGGTCATTCAGTCTATTAATGGTGAAATGGCAAAACCTACTGACTACAAATCAACTGTCAACTGTAAATTGACAGTCTGAACAGTGTTGCCAGTTTAAAAACTAAAAATCTAATAAAAACATCCTTTACAATGTGAAATATATTCTGGGGAATTTATGAATGATTATGTTTACATTTCCCACTATCAAAATGTCAATTCGTCGGGATATTTCATCTTTTCCGTGCGAAATTCCAGAGGGAATTAGTCAAACTTTAATTAAAAATTAATTAATCTTTCCGGAAAATTATGAAGCCGAATTAACGACTGAAAATATTCAACTTGTCAGCTTTTCGCGTTTATTATAAAATTAATGTTGATAGAAGTGACACATGGTTAGGTTGGTTTATATACCATACTCGTAGTATTGTAAAAAAATTAAAATACAATATTGTTAAGGTTACCAACTAACTAACTAAAAATCACGCCACTTCTCCGCAGGGGCATGCAGAGAGAATAGAATGCCACACCACCCTACGAGGTAATATGGCGTGTTATAAGTTTTCTGTTATAAGTAAGAAATCTGTATTTTTTGTGGTTAGTTTATGTTATATTAGTTTTAATTATGATATACTACAGAAAAAAACGAACAAAATGCGTTTCTCCATTCGGCTGTCCAAATTTAAAACACAGTAAGGGACATTTTTTTGTAGTAGGTTTTTTTTGCATTTTTGGACTAAGTAGAGTCTACTTAGTCTATAAATGCAAAAAAAAAACTAATACAAAAAAATGTCCCTTACTGTGTTTTAAATTTGGACAGCCGCATTGCATTCACTATTTTTACTAGTAGGGGCTTTGCGGGTTATTCCTTTATTTAAAAAAATCTATCATACATCGTTTTGCCGCACATTCGTCGACTGCATTCTGCTTACTTTCATCATCATCATTTTGCAAACTCCACGCTTCACTTCTAAACATTAAAGTAGATTTTAACAAATCTATATCGCTCACTCCTTTCAACAACGTTGAACAATATGACATGATTATTCAGGAGATCATTTTCAAAGTTTAAGAATATAATGAAATGTATTAAACATAAATATCAAGCCACTTATCGAACTTTTTACTGTGCAACAGATCTTTTTAGGTAAAACCTGAGGTTTGTTCTCCATTTGAAAAATATTTATTATATTTAAAAAAATAATTAAACAATACTTTTCTTCAAATTGCAAAAACAACACTTTCTGCCCTGTAGCGGGTAAATATTAAGTTAAAAATATGCAGCTTTTGCAGGGATATAGTACATTTTCTGGGCATTCCTTAAACATGCACAACTGAAAATTGACGATTTTAGATATATGACGTTGTTGAAAGGAGTGAGCGATGTGTGTCTAATAAAAAATCACAGGACCCCGACGGGTTGCTTTCTCAGAAAATAAGAATTTTCGTGTTTTCAGCCCAAATTTAGAAAGGAAAGACAGTAAATAAACAGTGAATCGGAAAATAAACACCGACTCGATGAACTGTGAAACACAGTCAATCTAGGAGCGTGCCCAACAACGGAACTCTCTCAACTTTTGTATTTATACACCTCAATTTGCATTAATAGCTCGTTCAATTGACTGCGGAAACAAAACAGATTAGTGTCAATCACACGGACCAATTTAAACACGTTTATTCGTAATAAATTGACATTCATCCAATTTTGCGAATATTACACAACCGCGAAATAAATCGAATTATAATACCCGTATAAAGGTAATAAAAAAAACAATTAATGAGGCGAATGTAATTGGAAAAAGGAGCAGAGGAAGACCGAGAAAAACTTGGCACGATCAGGTATGCCAAATACTTGAAAGCGGTCAGGTTAGGAGTCGAAACAATCGGCGGGTGTGTATGAGGAGATGCATGAACGATGAAGAGGCGGAGAATGTTTGCAAAGATAGAGTGGTGTGGCGTTCTATTCTCTCTGCCTACCCCTGCGGTGAAGCGGCGTGATGGTTAGTTAGTTAGTTATTTATAAAGGTAATAATTACCTTTATAAATAACTAACCCTAAACTCCCTTCTTCCTTTGCCCTCCTTATTATCGTCTTTTGTTAATTTATGTTTCTTTTTAAATGTCAATTTGTAATTTATGTTTTTTTAAATGTTCAAGTACTATCTGCCCACTGATTGCAAACGGCTATATATGTTATCAAACGTTTTGATCAATATCACTAGTCCGTCTTTGGTCGGTTGGAAGATATTGCTTTTTAGCAATAAGCCCGCCAATGTACTTTTTATTTTCTGTGCATGAAGTTTAAATAAATAAATAAATAAATAATTGCTTCTTGGCGATCGCAGAAAAGATCTGCAAACGATTGTGAAGAAAATGTATGACTTGACTTTTATTTCATTACACACGACTTGTTTAAAAATTATAGCTTTTTTCATCAACAGGTGATTACAAAAATTATAATCAGCAAAAAATATTAAGATATTCATAAAGGTGGGTGTGGTAATAATTAAAGGGGGGGGGGTTAAGGGGCGGGACATTGTTTTATGGGAACATAGGTAATAATGGTGATGTATTTTGAAAAGCATATTTTTAATTGATATTTTTTAAAATATCTATGTTTTTATTTGTAAAATAATCAAGGTGTATGATGTGTGCATTCTCAGTTCATATATATATACATACAATGTTTTTAATTGTGTCTTAATACTTCTTCTCTCAAATCTGAATTATTTTTCTACTCAGGGGTATTTTTTATTATTTAAGACATCTCAACATAGGTCGTATTTAAATATATCATTAATCTCACGATACTGTATATATGAGTTCACCGAAACCATCTAAGTTTGGATTGGGAGAGCTCTATATATATATATATATATATATATATATATATATATATATATATATATATATATATATATATATATATATATATATATATATATATATGTAATAAAATGCCTAGGTACCTACCTATACATTTTATTAAGTACTTACAAATAGTACCTACATAAAACAGTTCTACCACCAGATGTCGCATGCGTCGCACTGAATAAAACAAAAGACATCAGATAGAAAAAAATATAATATTGTTAACTGTCAGAATCAGATAGATAGATAGATACAAACATATTGTAAAGATTAATTAAGAATAAACTTTAATTATAAAGCAACACATTGTTTATTTTATTATTATACACTTACTTTACATATTATTTACACCCAATTTACAAAGAAAAATATTACCACGTTATATATATATATATATATATATATATATATATATATATATATATATATATATATATATATATATATATATATATATATATATATATATATATATATATATATATATATATATATATACAATATATAAACTATAATGTCTGTATTGGTAGCTGCTTGGCCTCCCTAGTAATTGCTTTCCACTTTCTCTAGAAATATTTTTTCATTTAAATACGAATGCCGATGGAAAAAAAACATCGGTTTTAATAAACACGCACTCAATGTTTCCGATACCCATTTCGGCTGACTTTAGAGTCGATAAAGCAGCCTTCAACTTGGCCATTTTCGCTTATATCGGTCGTTCGGTCTAACTATGGCGTCATTTTTTTTCTCTTCTGTCGTCTCGTAATTATTCAGACGCACAGCGACGGGCTTGTTCATTTTCTATGTAAATATATGCGTTGAACTAAACCTCTTAACTTACCCTTTGCGCATACTAGCGTCGCTTGATATGTAATGCCTTTTTCCTCGCTTTCTGAGCCAATGGACGCGATAAACACATTTTGCATCGACCTACTTTCTCCGGAGGCGTCTTCGATCCATTTACACCCTTCGATTCTTGTATCAATTCATATATATACAAGAATCACTTTATTTTCTTCCATTTATATTCTCTCACTAACAGGTCTATTTCGTTTTATTACATGCTCACAAATTGCTGGAAAATAAGATTAAATCATTCAAGTTGTGGTAATGGATTCAAATAAGATATGTTATATTTGTTTCGTCATTCATTTTGTGGTGAGAAATGATTAAACTTTAAATAAAACATAATAATAATAATAATAAAACCCTTATCCGCACCCCAATGATACATAGGGCACTGCGTCATATAAACGCAGTGTTATCTTGATCGTTGACACATGAAGGAAAGGTGACCAGCCCTCCGCTTCAGGTATCAGTCCAGGGTAATAATATTGAATAAATATTACAGTGAAAAAATCACTTATATTTATTTTACCCCCCTTGGGAATCGAACTCGGGACCTCCAGAACGGTAGCCGAGCGTGCTGACCATTACACTACGGAGGCGGAAAATTAAATAAAACACTTGTTTAATACCATTTGAGTATGATATGGTTACGATTTGTTTCAAAAGCTACAAATGCTTCTGAAACTAGACGTATGAATATAAAACTCAAGTGGTAAAAACAAGTGTTTTATTTATAATTCGATACAAATGAGTATTATAAATGAGCAATTTTTATTTTCCATGAAGATTTGGGAGATTTTCAACTGTCAGACTCGTACTCCTCTTTATGGTAGCTTTGAATGCTGGACGATGTATAACACCACTCTAGGCAACTAGAAACTGCTGAAATGCGAATGCTACATGGTCAGCTGGAGTGTCTATTAGAGACAAAATAAAAAGCTCACTCATTCGTGAAAGCCTGGTTGTAACAGACAGCAATAGTAAGGTAGAAGAAAGGCAATTGAGATGGTGTGGGCACATAGGACGCAGAGAACCTGATATCATTGTAAAACATGCAATCGCCATGGATCTTCTTTGAAAGACATCTAGAGGAAGACCAGAAAATTTATGGATGCTACAGAAGGATGACATAATTCGAAGGGATGGCCTAAGTGACGTTGTCCATAATAGAATAACCTTAGGACGAGGAAAGCTGATCCCTACAGTCTACAAAGACAATAACTTGGGATGAAGTCATGTTATCTTTCAACACCATTCATGAATTTTTTGGTCTTCCTCAAGATGTCTTTCGAGAAGATCCATGGTGATTGCCTGGTTCATAAAATGTTCAGGTTCTCTACGTCCTATGTGCCCATACCAACTCAATTGCCTTTCATCCGCCTTACTATTGATGTCTGTTACACCCAGGCTTCCACAAATGCCTGAACTCTTTAATTTATCTCACGTATTCAAAGCTTAATAATAATTTTTAGCATTGAAGGCTTTTGCTGTTAATAAAGATAATTGTCAACAAAACATAACGTAGATTTATTTTAATATACTCGTATCTTCGTGAAAGTAATGTTCTGAAAATACACCTTTATTTATTTCATCTTCATCCCGTTTGCGGAAAGTACCCGTGATAATGTAAAAATAACGTGATAAATACGAAGTAATAAATCTGCCCGACAAAGAATCCCAAGTTTTTGCATGTTTCCTCTTGTCCGCCCATTTCCGCGTATTTAAACCCCTGTAAACGAAAAGATTTCCATGTAAGCCGCAAGATCCGACGGTATCCATTGAAAAATTAGTCCCGTTCCTCCACCATACACTTCGTATGACAATTATTCCGACTATGGGGTGCGTTTCTTTTTTATATATTCCTATTTTCGCCATTTTCCGACCCTCTGGTCGTTCGTTTTGCTGCCACCTTCGTCCCTACAAGCTTTTCAATATTTCTCTCGGACATTTTATTTAAAATAAAACCACATTTTAAATTAACAGGGATGCGATATTGTGGTCAGATATTTTAATAATCGTATTTAAACGTATCAAGTAAATCCAATTTTAACAGTCTTTTGTGTTTTTTTTATTGAATTTATTTTATATTTACTTACTAGGTATTGATCCCTATCAAAGACACTCGGCGATGGTTTTCCTAGTAATTACATTCACATTTTGAGTGTGTCCAAATACTTGTTCACAAATCTGGATTCCTCCGCTTAGGGGTAATTTTTATATTTTGACATCTCAATATATGTATAATAGATGAAGAAGAATATGGAAGTCTGGGCATTGATAGGGCTTATGACCTGTTTTTGGCTACTTTAGTGATCACTTTACACACGTGTAACATGCATTATTCTACTCATCATTGACAACGCCAGTATTTTTTTTTAAACTTGTACTTATATCATCAATCTCATGACGCTAAAAATTTAAAGTCATGTTTTTAAGCGTCTCCCAGTATGTATGTAAAATAATCCGGGATTCGGATCTTGCATACACCTGTATAAAAGGATCTCTGCTTTTTTAATTCAACCATATATGGATTTTGTGAACTTAATGATGAGACGTCACGAGATTGATGATATATGTGTGAGTTCCAAAAAAACTTTTATTTACATGTTATGAGTTTGATTATGTCCAATTAAAACTCAGTCGCCGATTAAAATAATGTCTGCATGTTGACAAACGCTGACAAGTCACCCTTAACAGTCGTGGTATTTCTAACCTCTGTATGCCTACCCTTAAATGTATTAAGCTTCGGAGCTTTTACCCCACACTAGAAATCAATCTCTCCTTTAAGGTCAAGTATCTGATACCTCAATCAATCCTTCGCCTATGTATATATCACAGGAAATTTCAGAACGGTTTCACTTTGATTATATGTGCCAATGGTTTGTAATCATTGTGTAAATTTGACTAAAATAATATACCTACTTTCCAAACGGAATTTTTTTATTTTTTTAAAATATAAATCAAAATACAATGTTTGATTCAAATGAGTTCATTTTTTGTAAAGGCTGATTCATCTTGCGAGTGGTATAAGCCGTGTCGAAAAATCCAGTTACACAATTTACAAAAATTTTAAACAAATAAAATTTGATTATTCTTTTATGCAGTCAGGGCATTTTTCTTAGATGTGCGATTGGTACATTTGTAAATAATCCTTGTACGCTTTGGTTTTTAAGGGTTTTCTGAAATCAAAACCTTGCTTTAATGTTTTTAATGTTATTTGTATATCCACGTATATTTTTTATTCTTTGTGTTTTGTTTTATTTTTTTATATTGTTCTGTCTGTTTTTAATATTTTTTTAAATAATTTGACTGTATTCCACTTTTTGCTTTTTTTACTTATCTTTTTTTCTTTGTTTTGAATTTTATTTTCTACCTTGTTAACCTTTTTCCTAAAATGAATAATGGAAATTACTCATCGGGAGTATTATATATTTTACTCTTATGTGTGAAATATGTTTTTAAATAAAATAAAAAAGTTATTAATGTTAAAATGTATGTTGTTTATCCAATTTCATAGATGTTTTTTTATGTAATTAGAAAATCGTTTTTATGTACCTACATTTGCAAAAAAATACAATTTTAATTTATTCAGAAAATTTGAAATATTATACTGAAGGCAACAACATTTATTTTTCAAATGTTTGCTACATGATACAATATAAAACAATGAGAGTTTTTACGTCACACGCTTGATAAAGTTTAAGTTTTTTTCCAATAACTTGGTCTAGCTAAAAATACAATATTGCATGTTAGCTAGCTAGTCTAGCTAAAAATACAATATATTGAACGATCGAAAAAAATATCATTTCATTAAAAAAAGAAGGTTGCTAGGTTTGTTTTTATATAAGCTTATGAGTATGAAGCCTTTTTTCTTAATAATTAGATTGTAATGTGATTGATAATATTTTTTATAAATAAACCAAACGTTTGATCGCTGAATTATTTATGGGATTTTAGAAAATAGTTTATGTAATACCATTAAAAATAAAATACTACTTCATGACCACCACCGGTTTCGGAATAATCTATTAATAATAACTAAGCGAACTAAGCAAATAAATAATATTGGTAATAACTTACTTTTTAAAAAAATTAATATGTATTTTTTGAAAAGTTACATAAATTTTATTTTAAATAAAAAGATTTTTGGAAAAACATGAATTGTTTAATTTGCTGTTAATTTTGTAAACGAATTTCATTGGACTATTTTGACTGTGAGCTTTGTGTTCAATTTTTAATATGATTAATGTGGCAAAATTATTCAAAATTTTTTGAAAGGTTCAAAAAAATGTGTCAAAACCATTTTGACTGAAAGATGTTTTAGAAAATAAATATCTTACAAAACTTAAGCAAATTTTAAAGCGAAAACTTATTTTAATTTATTAATTAAAATGCCATAACTAGGCGAAACAATCGTCACAATATTAATTTTTATGTGTTTTTTTTTAACAAAATACAACTTCGTAGACTCAAAAGATATGTGTTTGATTTTAAAAATGAATACATGGCTTTAGTTACTTACTTTTATGCAGTATGTATTTTAGAAAATGTGTCTGAATAAGGCTTGATTTTGTTCAATTTTCCAATTACTAGTTGTAAAGGTCCCGGAGTCCGAGCAATTGTAGCGACCTCATCCCTTATTTGTATTCAAATCCATTAGTATCCTCCCTTCGACCCCTCGAATAGAAATATTCAAACCAATTACATTCCTCGCCTTTCGTTCAGTGTCCGCTAAACTTTTATGGGGAACTTTGGAGTTCAATTTCACAATTTTTCGTATGCAAAACGCGTCTTCCAATAAGTTTTTTATTATTATTTTTGCATTCCATGGAGGCATTAAAGCTTTTCGAAGGAAATTATAATATTATGCCTTTTGAAACATTCCCTTTTCACTTTTCGTTTCTTATGAAACTGAGTTTCATTAAAAAGAGGTATCTACGTTCAAAACTTATAATATGGTTACTTAACGATTGCAACTTTTTCTTAGAAATGCAAATCGGTACGGTGGGAATTTTAGGTCGAATCTAAGACTTGAAATTGATTTAATTGAAATCTGAAATATCATATTATTTTTACAATAAGAATAAGAAAAAAGAAAAAATATTATTTGTATGTTAAAAGCATTGTTTTGGTGTCCGCCTCCGTAGTGTAATGGTCAGCACGCTCGGCTACCGTTCTGGAGGTCCCGGGTTCGATTCCCAGGGGGGGGGGTCAAATAAATATAAGTGATTTTTTCACTGTAATATTTATTAAAATATTACCCTGGACTGGTACCTGATGCTGGGTACCAGTCCAGGGTAACTGGTACCTGGGCTGATCACCTTTCCTTCATGTGTAAACGATCAAGATAACACTGCGTTTATATGAAGCAGTGCCCTATGCACCATTGGGGTGCGGATAAGGGTTTTATTATTATTATTATTTTAAGCATTGTTACCTCTGTGGTATGGTAATATAACACTCCTTATCATTCATCGTTCACTTTGTGTAATACCACTTTAATAAATACTAATTTCGGTTTCGGAATAATCATTCCACCATCAGGTCATTAAAATAAAATTATTACGGTCTGACATTTTTATAATATTTTTTTGAAAGAGACAAAGAAGACAATGAATCCCAATGGGAATATTTTTAAAAGTGGACTTGAAGTTAAATTAAAAAATAACAAATAAGTTGAAATTTATCTCAAATAATTAGTGACAGTCTCAAAATATATAAAAGAGCTGACCGCTAGCCAGAGAACATTGAGCTTTGAGCTCCTCACGCTTACACCGTGCAAGTATGCAAGAGTGAGATGCGAATATATTGTCGCGGTTCCCGCCCACTCTTCACGCTCTGTTTATACGCGTATTTGTTTACGATATTTACCTTATACCTCCGATGTACCCGATAAATTCTGATTGTTATAAATATATTTTTTAAATCAATGCGTTAATATGTTAAAAGAGAATACTTAAAATCTTAGCCTTGTATTTATTATATTTATATAGATATTGATGGTTATCAGAAGCAATGTGTACAAGGTACACAACACCGGGAATGGAGGGTAAAAAGCCTGTTGAGTTTTACACTACATAGCCACTGCTAACTCAATTATTTTTAATACAAGAAATTTTCAGTATCCTTATAAAATATTCGATAAAACTTCTTTTTACTACACACCCTTTCTAAAGGTGTCGGCGAGATTTCAGACGTCGCGTCGGGTTGTTTTTCATTTTTCATTTTCCTATTTTTCAGGCTTCGAGTGAAGGCAATTTGGCACTTACATATTATTTGAATATATTTATCCGCGAGCGACTGACGACCTTTTATGGTTGTACAAGTAATTTGCGAAATACCAACGATCTTATGAAAAGTGAGTAACCTGTCAGACGTTATCGACAGGTCGGGGGGAAATTTGAGGTTTCGTATTACGTAGGAACGTTATATTATATGTTTTTATTTATTTCCCCGTATGAAGAGAAAAGTTCTTAACGACTTGTGACACGTGCCAATATTAAATAAAGTAAAATAAAAAACCTACGCTCTTTTTCATCGGTATAAAAATATTTCATAACTCGTATTTTTTTAAATTCGAGACAATCGTAATATTCTTTCAATCACTTTCACATGTATTATTAAATCAATTTCATACTTCGAGCTGATATTTTTTTTGCTCAAACAACGTATTATATATTAATTTAAATGTTTTTAAAAAAATACAACTTAGTAGACTCAAAAAATCTGTGTTGGATTAAGGTGTTCCGAGTTGTATTTCATTGTTAAAAAAACACATAAGAATTAACATTTTTACAATTGTTTCGCCTATTTATGGTATTTTCAAACTAATTTTTGCAACATTCGTGTTTGATTTTACAATTAATACATAAATTAAAATGCAGTGCAACAAATTAAACGCCAAATCAATAAACAACGTATTATTCTGTACCAAGGTACTGCTTATTTTTTGTAGAATTACAATCAATCTTCGTCCCTTCAACAGTCATGCATTTTCTCATACGTACCCACCGATTGTTCGGACTCCTGACTTGACCACTTTCAAGTATTTGAAATACTTGACAGTGCCAAGTTTTCCTTGGTCTTCTTCGTTCGGCCCATTATTGAGCACCTTTAATTTATAAAAAAATAAACTTAGAATAGAAATAGAATTCAATAATAAAAATATTGGGTTGATGCAAAAGTTTTGACCGTTTTTTACATATATTTTTTAAATTTTTTTTTTTCTTGTGTATTATTTATTTAATAAATTATATAATTTCCATCAGTTCTTATAACCTTCTCCCATCTTTCTTTCAACTTATTAATACCAGTAGTATAAAATTCCGTGGATTTTGATGCGAAAAATGAAGTAAGGGATGTTTTTACCTGCTCTATTGAATAATTTTTTTCATCATTTAAATTTTTTTGCAGTGATCGGAATAAATGAAATTCAGAAAGAGCAAGATCTGGAGAATACAGTGGATGCTTGATAACATCCCAATTTAACTCATTTAGCTTGTGTTGGGTCATCATAGCCACATGTGGTCGCGCGTTGTCGTGATGAAACACTGCCCCTTTTCTGTTTACCAATTCTGGTCTATCCTTTTGAAGGGCCATGTTCAATTTGGATAAATGCTGACAATATCGTTCTGTTGTACTTGTCTTATCGTGTTCCAAGAGTTCAAATTACACAATACCCTTATTATTCCACCAAACACAAAGTATAACTTTTTTTATGGATTTCGGCCTTCGAAGTTGTTAATGGGGCTTGTCCAGGTATAATCCAATGTCTTTTTCTTGTCACGTTGTTGTACACGACCCATTTCTCATCTCCCGTCACCAAACGATGCAAAAAAGGTTCATGTTTTTGTCTCGCACTCAAAGCAACGCGCGTTGAAATACGATCCAATAAATTGGCAGCCGACAATTGATGAGGTATCCAAACGTCGTACCGCGAAACCATTTCCATACGCTTCAAATGTCTTAATGCGATTGTTTGGTTGACTCCCATCATTGACACAATCTCTCTGATGGTTAGACGTGGATTGATGTCAATTATGACTTTTAATTCGTCTTCATCAGACTTCAATGGCCGCCCGGTACGTGGTTTATCAATGAGTGAAAAATCTCCAGATCGGAATTTTGCAAACCATCTTCGTACCTGTCGAACTTTGATGACATCTGCTCCGTACACTTCACAAATGTTTTTGGTTGCCACACTCGCGGTATTGTCTTTACGGAATTCATAAAGTAAACAATGACGTAAATGCACTTCATCGAACGACATTTTGAAAAAATACAAGGGGTTATTACTGTACTCTGGCCAAGCCAAAACTGAATAGAAAGTAGAGGGAAAGCATCCTTTATACAATGGAATCATAAAAAAAGAAGATACTATTCATAATTTATGAAAAAAAATTTTTTTACCTGGGATCATAAAAAACGGTCATTACTTTTGCATCAACCCAATAGAATTCAACGATAGTGCACATGTTTTTTTTTTTAATTTTCGCATATGAATGTTCAATAATGGGCAGAATGAGAAAGACCGAGGAAAACTTGCCATGATCAAGTATTTTAAATAATTGAAAATGGTCAGGTCATGAGTCGATACATCGGCGTGTGTGTATGACGATATGCATGAATGCGGAGAAGGCGAATAATATTTTTAAAGACAGATTGGTGTGGCGCTCCATTCTTTCTGCCTACACCTGCGGGAAGCGTGGTGATGGTTGGATAGTATTTTTTTTAATGGGCTTAATGGTGAACGTTACAAAGGTAAATAACATTATCACTTAAGCCAGCCAAATGCCAGTTTGTAAGCCTTGGAATGTTCAGACCATCTTCTTTCGTGTGTGTTTTAGTTACGAAACCTTTTATATATATGAAAATATATACAATAAAATAATAACTAAGTATTTAGTTTTTCCTCATAAATTTACAAGTATGTATGTGGAAAAAATATTAAGCTTTTATTTTATTAAATAAAATGCAGTTCCACCAAGAAATTTCAGTACAAAACTTAAATCTAATGAAAATATATGTTCGGTACATTTTCTTGTCGCTTTTATAGTATTTTTCTTAAATCTGGGATTTAGCCGGGATGGCATAATTAAGAAGCCACTTACGTTCGAGTCGTCTACCCTTTCACACCGAGAGAACACTATTTAATTTGCAAAGTCCAGCCGCCTTTAATATCACTGAGTATTCTTAACTCTCGGGACGTGCCTCGGTTCCTCTTTCCGATTATTCCGGCCGTCTTATTCCGACACTCGTGTTTCCTTTACACGTGGACGCTATATTTCTTTTAGCAGTTAACTCAACCCGTTAAATGGGTGATGTTTTAATTTGTATATTAAAAGCGTTGTTGGCTTTGTTGTATAGTAATATAAAATAAAATAATAACTATATAGTTTTTGAAGGAGAGTGAATGCTGGGAACAGAGTGAATGGTGCACTAAAATCAGTTTTAGCAAATAAAAATCTATCAGCGGAAGCTAAACTGGCAGTACACAATGGAGTTCTGGTTCCAACCCTTATGTATGTAAGCGAAGCATGGAGTTGGCAAAAGAAGGATGAAAGCAGACTGAATGCAGTCGAAATGCGATCCCTCAGACGAATGTGTGGCAAAACGATGTTTGATAGATGTTCGAATGATGAAATAAGGAAAGAATGTAAGGCTGAGATAAGCATTATCGATAAAATTAAGAAAGGTGTGTTGAGATGGTTTGGACTTGTGGAGCGTATGAGTGAAGAAAGAACGGTTAAACAAATTTATGAGGCGAATGTAGTTGGAAAAAGAAGCAGAGGACGACCGAGGAAAATTTGGCACAATCAGGTATGTCAAGTACTTGAAAACGGCCGGGTCAGGAGTCGTAATAATCGTCGGGTATGTATGAGGAGATGCATGAATGTAGATGCAAGAATGTTTGCAAAGACAGAGTAGTGTGGCGTTCGATTCTCTCTGCCTACCCCACCGGGGAAGCGGCGTGATGGTTAGTTATTTAGTTAGTTAGTTTATAATTTTTTCCACATGAATTTTATTTGATCAGCAATCGTCGCAACCGACATCATCAGACTGGTGTGGGGCTAGACAAAATTCTATGTTTTATACACAAAAAGGCAGAAGTTGAAAACCATGATTTTATACAATTTTTATGACAATTTTTTTTTCAATTGAATGAGTTTGTATTATAAGAGAAAAAGTATTGTATGAAAGTTTAATTACATGTAAATTATGGTAAAGGTTAAAGGCATGATTTGATACAATAAAATGTTAGAAATGGATTTTGTATATGAATTTAAATAATATAAGTGTAGTCGAATCTGGAAACGTTGGTTAAGGACCTCTTCTACTACTCATTAGTATTGTCATTCATCGTTCAATTATTGTAATATCACTTAAAAACAATACTTCATGATTAACCATTTCGGATTAACCATTCCATAATCAGGTCAAATAGATAATAAATCAAATGAAGCATCATTTGCATGTGTTATTCAACATTTTGAGTGCCAACATTGAACACTTGAAAAAAAAATAGTACGATATCTTTAACAATTAATTTTTACCTAGCACCATTTACGTAATTGATTTACGAAATATTTAAAAAAAAATCGTATATCGTATTCGTACAGGAGAAAGTGACCAACTAACAAAACGTAAAATGTTCAGACGGGCCATGTAAGTCACTTTTGCTTGGCAAATAAATAAACTTCATTACAGTTATTAATTTTTAACAAGCCAATATATTATACTTCCAAGTTTAAAATCCTTTTGGATTTTTTTCAGGGCAATATTAAGCTAGTAAGATATCAAATAGTCAATGATCACGTTTTTGTAAAAAAATCACTTGGTCACTTTCTCCTGTATGACTACGATATAAGGGTGAGGTTAGTTAGTGCGATGCGCTGCGTTGCGTCGTCGCAGCGTCCACCGCAAAGGGTCGACGCGGTGTTAATTTGATTAATCATGTGATTGCAAGGAGATCAGAATCTGGAGTTCCAAAGCCCCAGATTCTTGGATTTAGGAATAGAATTAAGAAGGCGTAAAGGTTCGACGCTGCGACGACGCAACGAAGTGCATCGCACTAATGGGGCCTCACCCTTAGTTGTTGGAACATAGTTGATTGTTAATTTTTAATTTTATGTTTACTTTGGAAATTTCTCTACATTATGTCTAGGCAAACTCTCAACTGAAGTAATAAACACAATGTCGAGCCACACTCGACGCAGGGGCGGCAAGGGTTAAACGTCTGAGATGGTGTGGTGGTCGCTCTCGGGGCGCGGAGAATAAGTAATCTGGGGTAACTTTCACGGAAGCAGTTTCCTTTATTTTAGTTGTACGTGCAACGTTTCCGTCCTTTGAGTGCCGTGTGCGAATAATTTCGCAATATATTTGCAAATGTGCAATTTGCATGGGTGTCTTTTACGTCGGTCCTCTTAAAATTCCTAATGCCTTCATGAAAGGATAATTCACTCGAAAACACATGTATGTAGTTTCATACATGTTTTACCATATGAGCGATGTCATGCACGAGTGTGCTTTTGAATTATATTTTTTATGAAATATTTTTTGACAATATGTGAGAGAAATTGTTTAGATCTGGTGTGATCCACTATGAATCTATTTCTCAAAGTACAAAAACGGACACAATTACACTATCAAACCAAGTAAACCAAGTAGGCAGACTATATTACCAGGTAGATTTTTTGTGAATATACTTTTTTATCAATAACCAAAGGTGAAAGAATAAAAAAAAAGTAAAGGGGGACAAAGAATTTACCAATATTTAGCTTATCTAAAATTATTTAATGTTCATTCTTAACAGTATGTAATTAAATGATAAATACTATTTTTAATGTTCAATGTTCAAAGTATAAAGGTGTTAATTGAGAAAAGGTGAATTAGTGAGAAAAAAGATGTGTGTGTATTCAATGTATATAATGTTAAAAGGTGTTCATTCAGAGAAGGTGTTCAATCTAACAGGTTTCACTGTATTGTTATTTATTTTTTTTTTTTTTGACATCTGAGCCTAAAAGAATTTGGAAGTCTGGGTATTTACAGGGCTTTATGACCTGTTGGTCGCTGGTGGCTTATGAAGTCTGGGTATTTATAAGCTGGTTGAGTAATCACTTTACACACGTGCAAGATTCAACATTCTTTGTATGATTGACAACCTCACTACTCAACTTTTTGAACTCCTTGATTCATTGGTCAATCTCATGAATTAGTACATATGAGTTCACAACAGCCATATTTGTTGGATTGAGGAAAACTTTTATTTAGCAGAGACCCTTCGATCTGTATGTAAGATCCGAATCGCGGATTATTTTAGAAACGCCTGAAAACATTTTTTTTATACAACTCATAATTTGACTAATAATAAATATATAATAAAACCCTTACCGCACCCCAATGGTGCATAGGGCACTGCTTCATATAAACGCAGTGTTATCCCGATCGTTTACACATGAAGGAAAGGTGATCAGCCCTCCACTTCAGGTACCAGTCCAGTGTAATATTGAATAAATATTAGAGTATTCATAATTTGAATAGTTATTTTTATTTACAATCTGAGCGTGTCGACTTGTTCACAAATCGGGATTTTCTCCCCCTGTGACCTTTTTTTAAATAAAATTAAATTATCTTAGTCAAGAGATTGCTGTGCGTACTCCTTGATGCAATTTTTCATACTCTTGGGGTTACGCGTACCACAAATTGGGAATGACTGCTATAGACAATGGGTATAATACTTAAAATTTTCCTTTCATTGATTTTTTCCATGCATGTTTTTGAATTTGTTATCATCTGACTCATTTATTCGGAATAACAACAATGGCTTCATGACTATGGTATTAAGTAGTGTCTACCCATGGCATTTGACATTCAATATATTGCTTAGAATAAAAACGCAGTATAAAAGATCCGTTTCGGAGAATTCATCGTGAATATTAATTTGCATCTGCATTCTCTGTATGTTCGTCATTGCGTTTTGATATTCTTGGATTTTCTCGATGTTCGCTCTTTTCTGCCTTTCGTACATATACCCTATATGACTATACGATGGCTGTTCATTTCGTATGCTCATTCTAAGGTTTAAAAAGGAAATGTGAAATATTTTTCCTTTATCTTTTAGAGAGTAAAAAATAACTTGTACTCAAAAATATGCTAAGTTATTAAAAAAAATATATTTTACAAAAATCTTAAGGAAAAATATGTTTTATGAGCGCAACTCGCGGAAAATTTATTCATTATGAGGTGATGGATTCGACAACTGTTTTCTTGAAATTAAACACTTGAATAATCCACTTAATTGAGTTTCATTTTTATTTACGACTAGTTTCGAAAACGACAATTGTTTTCATCTTCTGGTACAAATTAAAACATCAGTTTTAATTTGTACCAGAAGATGAAAACAATTGTCGTTTTCGAAACTAGTCGTAAATAAAAATAAAACTCAATTTATTGGATTATTCAAGTGTTAAATTTTTATAAAATAATCATGTCATTCCACAAAGTTAATGCCGAATCAATAAATAATATGTTTTCTTGAAGTTGGAATTATGGTATAAGTATATGGATTTGTACTATTTTACAAATTGATGATGTGCTAAAATTTATAACATTGTAGAATTTTATAAGCCCGTCTTAAGTTTAGAAAATATTTTTCATGTATCTTTTTGAGTGTAATTAATAAATGTACTAAAAAAACGTTAGAAAACTCTTTTTTTTAACATTATTGTACAAAAATCTCAAGTAAAAATATTCTAAAAGCCGCGCAAAAAAAATATTTACTATGGGGCGATGGATTCGACGACTGTTTTTTTGAAGTTGGAATTATGGTTTATATGGATTTGTACTTAAAAAAAAATTATGAATCGGCTTATTGAGTGGAAAACCACTTTTTAATTGTATTGTATTTTATTTTTTATTTTAAAAGAATAACCCTCAAAGTGTTTATTTTAGATGTTTGTCTGCAGGTAGGATAGTAAGGATAGGGAAGGTAAAATATCTTAACTGAAATTTGAACCAGAATTATAATTTTATTTAACCTTTCTCGTTTTGCAACATGATAACTTAAAACTTAAAAAAAAATTATAAAATGTTTGCTTTTCATTGAGAAGGCCATATTTATTTTAAGATTTTTTTGTAATCCACACTTAATGTTGTCTACTTATTCAAGCTTTTCTTTTCTTTTTCTGTTAATCTATGCTTTGTATGAAAAAAAACTTATTCTGCAAAATTTTTAAAGTAAAATATCTGAAACTTTTCAAAGCAAAATATTTTCTTAACTCAATCCTCAATTTCATGAAGGAAAGACGATCAGCTCCCAAAAATTATTGAATATAATATTTTATGGGATAAAAATAATGTGAAGTGAAGTAGCTTACAGGGAATTAAATTACCGCTAAATGGGATAGGAAATGGAGGAGGAAAAGTAAGTAGGAAAAAAAAAAAAAGTAATGCATCAATAAATTTCTTTGCCACTTGTACAAATTTGTCATAAACATAACACACGAGTCGCGGGTAATTTGTACACAATATAAAACAACTAAGTATATAGTTTTTTTTCACTTTTATTTTATTTGACCAGCGACCGGGTGTCGTCGTTACCGACATCATCAGACTGTAAAACGTAAATCGAAATAAATTTTCACCTTGAGAAAGAACACGTAAACCTCCTTACAAACTGAAGCTTCGGTTACATTACATTTTTTTACGTTATTCCAGTTTTTGGGACGGTAACTTTCAGAAATTATTATTTATATGTCTTTTATATACTTTATAAAATTATACAACTTTCTTTTACCACTTTTTTACTATTAGTACACTTTAACCAACCGGTTGCGACAAGAACCTTGTCATCATCAGGGTTTATTAAATTCTAAAACATTATAATACTAAAAAACATGAAATTGCTCATAGTTAATTACATTCCCTTACCAAAAACTTCCACACACTCCCTACACCATATGAAAAAATGATTGAAAAAATATGTTTTAAAAATACCTTAATCTTATTTTTATTGTTAGGAGTTTTTAAATCATATTTTTTAAATCATATTTTCATATGGTGTACGGAGTGTGTGGAAGTTTTTTGCAAGGGAATATAATTAACTATGAGTATTTTAATGTTTTCAGTATTTTAATTTTATAGAATTTAATTAACCCTGATGATGACAAGGTTCTTGTCGAAATCGGTTAGTTAAAGTCTACTAATAATCAAAAAGTGTATAAAACAAAGTTATATAATTTTATATAGTTTTTAAAATGTGCCACCAAGTATCTGCGAAAAACATTCAAGAAATGTCTTTTATATATTTATTGCATAAACCTGTACATATACCTAAGATATTTTCGACTCGTATGTCAAACCCCTTCCTTCCTATTTACTCCTGGGATGTCAACGGAAATATGATAGACGAAGAATGAACCGTTTTCGCGGTACCAAGCAAATGGCTCAAATTCCTTACTTGCCAGTCGGCGAATGCTTGAAAAAAAAAAGCATAATATTTCCAAGTATTTCCATATTACAAATGTAATTTGTAATATGGAAATCTATCGCAGAGGTGAAACGTGAATATTACATTATCCCAACGTCAACAATATTAACTTAATAAGAGAAGGAACGTGAATGATATCCATCAAATGTAATTCATTAAAACGGAGTTGTATTTTTTTGTTTAGCTTGTTAAAGCACCAAATTCACGCAGCTTTTCATGGTTTTCAGGCCTTTATTAGGCATGCAACTAGCCCATCCATCATTCGGAATTTAGAGAAAATAAAGAAAACGGCGTTGTAATATTTTAAATACATTCGTCCATACATGAGGCTATATGTGTATATAAAGGTTTAGTAAGGAAGCGCAGGATATCCGGAAATTATTTTCCATCTAGTTCAACTTTATCACCTATGTAATTCATTCATTCAAACCCTCCTTTGCACCTGATGGTGCATAGGGTACTACATTATTCAAACGCTGCGTTATCTTGAAGGTGATAAACCCTCCGCTTCAGATACCAGTCCAGGGTAGTATTGAATAAATATTAGTGTGAAAAAATCACTTTAATTTGTTTGATCCCCCCTGGGAATCGAACCCGGGACCTCTAGTACGGTAGCCGAACGTGCTGATCATTACAATACGGTGGCGGACTAACCACAGTGTTTAATTTTTTTTAAATAATTTGAATATTTTGTTAACAGTATTTTTTTAACACAGACGTTAAAAATATACCATCGATGATATTATATTTATGACATCCTTCATTTGGTCCACGAAGATACGCTGTTTATACGCTATTTCGCTTTTCTTTTACTTTTTTTTAATAACGATATTTCCGAGTAGTTATTAAATATCGCGTAAAAGCACTTGACATCTTCCCGGCCATACTTTATTTATTTGGAGATTCATTCCTTGAAAATGTTTGCAATGTGCTCTCCATTAAAAAAGACACTCAACTCGAAACGTTCAATTAAAATTCAAGTTATGTTCATGATTTTACTTCTGTACTCATTTTTACTGCCTTTATAATTTAAAATAAAACTACTGTATTAAAAAAGGAGTAATAAGTACATAGTTTCTGAAACTGTTTAAAGATTATTACAAACGCTGGTTTGGTTGGGATTGAATTGAATTGAATTTTACAGAATTTGATTGAAATTTATTTTGAGTAGGTACAAATTAATAATCCTTCGTAAAAAAATAGGATTTTCGATTTGAAAAAAATAAATGAAAGCTATTTAATGTTTTAACATTTAAATTCTTATTCTGTTATGTTTTATTTATATTAAAAAATATGAAGTCTAGGTATTTACAGGACTAACCGCTTATCATTGGCTGGTTTAAGTGATGGACATAATAATTTCGGATTATGTTATTATATTTGATTTAAGTTTTTTGCAAGCATTTCTTGTTAGAACTGTTTTTTATTATTATTTACTTTTTCTATAGTATCCTTTTTTGCTTTTTTATTTTTATTTTATTTGACCAGTGATCGGGTATCGTCGTTATAAACATCATCAGACTGGTGTCCCAATTATTAATTACTTGTTAATATCATCGCTTACCACTCAATAATTATTAATATGTCCTGTGATAACCCAGACATTCTTATTTTAGCTTCTTAATACTTTTTTGACAATTCGCTCACTCCTTTCAACAACGTAATATATCAAAACTCGTCAATTTTCAGTTGTGCATGTTTTCAGAAAGCCCAGAAAATGTACTATATCCCAGCAAAAGCGGCATATTTTTAACTTTATATTTACCCGTTACAGGGCAAAAAGTTTAATAATTTTTTTAAATATACTAAATATTTTTCAAATGGAGAAAAAACTTTAAAAAGATCTGTTGCATAGTGAAAAGTTCAATAAGTAGCTTGATATTTATTTTTAATACATTTTATTATATTCTTAAACAAGATCTCCTGAAAAAGTTTTTTAATATATCGCTCACTTCTTTCAAGAACGTCATAAATCAAAAATCGTAAATTTTCAGTTGTGCATGTTTTCGGAATGCCTAGAAAATGTACTACATCCTAGCAAAAGAGGCATATTTTTTAACTTAATATTTACCCGCTACAGGGCAAAAAGTGTTGTTTTTGCATTTGGAAGAAAAGGTATTGTTTAATTATTTTTTTAAATTAACTAAATATTTTTCAAATGGAGAAAAAACATTCAGGTTTTACCTAAAAGATCTTTTGCACAGTAAAACGTTTATTAAGTGGCTTGATATTTATTTTTTAATACATTGTATTATATTCTTAAACTTTAAAAACGATATCCTGAAAAATTAAGTTGTTTGATATTTGACGTTGTTGAAAGGAGCGAGCGAATTGTATTTTAAAACACACAGCCATACAAATGTATATTAACTTGCTTTTATTACGTTTATTTTACCCTTTTCTCAAATTCCCTCCTCTTTTTGAGTTGTTTTCAATGATTGATTCTCATCTTGGAATTAGTTACATGAAATAAACTCTAATACACAACGTATTGAGTTACCTTTTTTATACATAAGTTTATCGGATTTGTCATTTTTTGGATCCTCTTTGATTAAAACATTCCAAGTCGAAGGGAAGTCTCCTGATTGATATTCTCGTAGCGACAGTTTTCACGAAATAAATAATGCATTACGTATTCATGAAATATGTGATGAATTAAAGATTACCCGGAATAAAACTGAGCAAAGCAATCAATAAATTTAAAAGAGTAGTTAAATATTAAAACCACGTTTTTCACAAAACAAATCAATTCGATTAGTTATCATCCTTATTCCAACAATCATAATAATAATAATATTGATTACTGAAATAAAGCGGCTGTAATAAAGATAAAAAATTCATTTGTGTTTCATTTGCGTTTCTCATGTCGCTCACTCCTTTCAAGAACGTCATAAATCAAAAATCGAAAATTTTCAGTTATGCATGTTCTCGGAATGCCCAGAAAATGTACTATATCCCAGCAAAAGCGTCATATTTTTAACTTAATTTTTACCCGCTACAGGGCAGAAAGTGTTGTTTTTGCATTTTGAAGAAAAGGTATTGTTTAATTATTTTTTTAAATATACTTAATTTTTTTCATATGGAGAAATAACCTTCAGGTTTTACCTAAAAAGATCTGTTGCACAGTAAAAATATCAGTAAGTGGCTTGATATTTATTTTTAATACATTGTATTATATTTTTAAACTTTAAAAACGTTCTCCTGAAAAATCATGTTTTTTGATTTATGACGTTCTTGAAAGGAATGAGCGATGTGTGTGATCATAATCCAGGATTCGGACCTCACATACTAATAAAAGAGTTTCTGCTAATCAAAAAAGCTTATTTTCATCTCACCAATAGATGTCTCTAGTGAAGTTCTAGTGATTCAAACCACTAGAACTTCACTAGAGACGAAGTTCTAGTGAACAATGTTTCTAAATTTGTTCACATATAGAACATTTAACAATTTGAGTAGTGCGGTTGTCAAAAATGGGTAGAACTGGTGAATGTTACACGTGTGTAAAGTGATCGCTTAAACCAGCTTATGGCGGTCGTCAGCCCCGTAAATGCTCAGACTTCCATATTCTTCATCTTTGATGAGATGTAAAAAAATGACATTAATGCTTCAATGTGATGCCTTGCAAACGATCGATATTGCTTTCAACTTCCTACTATGCAGCAGCTCCGTCTGCTTTTCTTTCGCCTTTTAGCGGAAACCGTGGCCATTTCCGATTAGCTCGAAACTACGAGCAGACAAATGCTTAATGTATCGCTAGAATTATCGGCTTTTAGCTAACCTAACGAGTCACTCATAGCTACTGTAAGGGGGGGCACACACGCTCGCTCAGTAGGTCGAGTGCCGACTTAACGA
The DNA here is from genome assembly GCF_059751285.1 of Brachycentrus maculatus. Lineage (NCBI taxonomy): Eukaryota > Metazoa > Arthropoda > Insecta > Trichoptera > Brachycentridae > Brachycentrus > Brachycentrus maculatus. Next base: position 2,885,728 of record NW_028280859.1, read on the forward strand.
CCTCGGTCACGAATTCCGCGACGTGTGAGCCGACTCTAAAAGCACTGTTTTACTAAACGCCTGTCTGAATCGATTCTTGCTATTAATTTGAAGGCCATTTCGTAATATTTCGGCTTCTTTTGTTTTTTCAAAATGGTTATTTAAAACAAAAAAACAAAATCTTGAATGATGAATGGAATGATGAATTTCATTAATTGATTCGGTAGTCACTTTGTGGTAATATCTATCTATTTTTATCCTACTCACGTGCTATGTACTTAAAAGTACCAATCGCTTTTTGTGAATCTTTTTATATATATTTTATGATTTGGCAGTCTCCCAGTGAGAGGATATTTCTATAAGTGTCAAGTCTTATTTATATTTACAAACAATATAATAAAGAAAACTATGTTATTATAAAAAAAAACAAAACATTTTTTAAATTTCATAGAAAAATTCATAGTGAATCTTAACGTCGAGATACGTAAATTTTTGCTGATTAAATTCATCGTATTTCTAATTTTATTATTAACGGATTTTTTTAAAAAAGCGGTATTTACCAGGGAAAACTTATTTTATTTATTGTTTCGGCATTAACTTTGTGGTAAGACATGTTACACCTTGTTCCATATGAAGGCCAAATTATGAATTATCTTGAAAATTTAGAAATCCAAAAAAACCTGAATTCTAATAATAATTTATTAAATAATATATTGTTTCAAAATTCTTCACCATTGCTTTCCATTTTTCCTTTGTTTTCAAACTCCGTCCCTTGACTTACCCCTTCCCCTTACTTTCCCCTCTCCTTATTTATAGAACAATTTTATATTTTATATTTTAGTTACTATACAGACCTGAATGATGGAAGTTTAACTTCTGAAACATGTAGTCTATAATAAAAATTTAAAAAACGAAGTGTTTTCTTTAAGGAAAACTTAAACTAAAATTGGACAGATATTACCACAAAGTGAATGTCGAATCAATTACTGAAATTCATTGTATTTTATGACAGAAAATGTTGCCTTCATATAATTTAATATCAAAATATCGCTGCACCAGATTTATTGCCAGTACCTCCCTATATGCTGTTCAGAATAATAAGGAAATTGATTGTTTCCAATATTTTATTACATATTTACAAATAACTGATGGAAAATCTCTTATTTTTAATCATTTAATCATTTTTTGTCCACGGAATGTAAGCAACACCCCGTAAACAGATTGATTCAACGAGATTTCAAACGCGAAGAAAAGGATTTTCGCAACTCCACCCCTCTGTATTTTGTTAAGTAAAAGGAGATCTTTGTCCTTCACATATATATGTGTGTGGTTTAGCAATTTTTCAAAGGCTGCTTATCTGCGAATTCCTTTGATGGATGAAGCTGAAAATTCTATGATGTTTTCATTACGTTATTTGATGTATACCAAGCGAAACAGGTTACTTGATCTCATATGTAATGATACGTATCAATTGTGCATTCTAAAAATGATTGTTAACCTTCCTCTCTCAGTGATATGTATTTGTTACAACTCGAGTTTAAAAATGAGAATATCAGTATAAAATATAATAGTAAAATATAATATAATAGTGAATAAGGATAGAGATGTGATAGAGATGTTCGAATAGTAAAATAAGGAAGGAATGCGAATCTGAGATAAGCATTATCAATAAAATAAAGAAAGGTGTATTAAGATGGTTTGGACATGTAGAACGAATGAGTGAGGAAAGAACGGTAAAACAAATTTATGAGGCCAATGTAATTGGAAAAAGGAGCGGAGGAAGACCGAGAAAAACATGGCACGATCAGGTATGCTTAATACTTGAAAGTGGTCAGGTTAGGAGTCGTAATAATCGGCGGGTATGCATGAAGAGATTCATGAACGTGGAAGAGGCGAAGAATGTTTGCAAACACAGAGTGGTGTGGCGCTCTATTCTCTCTGCCTACCCCTATGGGGAAGTGGCGTGATGTTTGGTTAGTTAGTTAAATATAATAGATACTGGCTCAGAATTTTTTTGTATTCCTCCGTAATACTATTAAGTGTTACAGAAAAGTATTATAGTATAAAGTTATTTATTTGCAGCGCCGGAAATAAATAATTTGTAGAAAAAATCGGGGATAAAATCACCAATACACAGACGTTTCTCAGAGTATGCGTGCGTACCGCACTTTACGTACACGCGCACGCGGCTTCATAATTTTTCGGACGATCTCATTTTAGTTGCGCACAAGACGTCGTTTGGGATGGTTGTATCACTACACTAGCCGTGGCGGATACATACGATGTATTGTTTTTCTTTTTTTTAGTACTTATCAGAGCTAACATTACAAAATTGATATATTTCAACTTTAACTATGGTCAATAAAAGCATCATTTAGGAATATTCGCATTTTTCCCGTTTAAAAATCACATTTTCATATGGTGTATAAAATACATATCAATGGAGCGCGCGGAAGTTTTTAGCATCGTAAGGGAAGGGTTAAAAAGTAATTTTATTTATTTATTTATAGATTTGGCGTTTAATTTGTAGATCTCCATTTTAATTTATGTTTTAATTTTTAAATCAAACACAGATTTTTTAAGTCAACCAAGTCGTATTTTATTGTTAAAAAACACACAAAAATTAACATTATGACAATTGTTTCGCCTAGTTATGATATTTTCAAACGAATGTTGCAAATATTAGTTTCAAAATGCCATAACTAGGCGAAACAATTGTCACAATATGAATTTTAATGTGTTTTTTGACAATAAAATACAACTGAGTAGACTCAAACATCTGTGTTTGATTTAATAATTAATACATAAAATAAAAATTTATACTTGAATCTAGCAATAATAATAAAACCCTTATCCGCACCCCAATGGTGCATAGGGCACTGTGTCTTATAAACGCAGTGTTATCATGATCGTTTTACACATGAAGGAAAGGTGATCAGCCCTCCGCTTCAGGTACCAGTCCATGGTAATATTGAATAAATATTACAGTGAAAAAAATCACTTATATTTATTTTTACCCCCCTTGGGAATCGAACCCGGGACCTCCAGAACGGTAGCCGGGCGTGCTGACCATTACACTACGGAGGCGGACAGAATCTAGCAATAGCGTTTGCAAAAAAAGGTCGCCCTTATTGTGTTTATATCGTTTTTGGTCATTGGCACATTGAGTTCATGTGTATAATTATTGTTACTTTTCTTGTAAATTTATCGCCTCGTATAAATGTGATTTATCGAGAGTTTAAAATGTATAATTACTGCTCAAAATGGTTTGTGACGCTTGAGGCACGCGAAATTTCGATAACAAATCAAACCTGCGAGTTGTCGAGATTTTCGGCTTCCACGTGGCTACACATCGAAAGCTCCTGAATAAATCACGAGGCCTTATCGCCGACGAGAAGGAATAAAAGTGAATTAATGCCCGCCTATGATTAATTGAACTTTAGTCTTTTTTGACATCTCAACATGGACGAAGAAGAATATGAAAGTCTGGGGCTTACGACCGTCATAGGCTGATTTATGTGGTCACTTGACACACCTGTAGCATTCTCAGATTCCCACCCATGATTGACAACCACACTACTCGAAATTCTTGGGACTTCTATTTATATCGTTCAATTCCGAAACCCAGAACCATAGACATCATCAAATAGTGCGGCCAATAATTAAGCAATGTTACCAATATTAAAATAACTCCATCGTTTCTGTGACGTCATTCATTGCCAACTTACGAAAATGACGTTTTTTCCAAGGCGAATTTTCCAAAAGAAAATTATTAATGTAAATATTAATTACATCGGCTGTTATAAATATAAAACGAGTCTAAAACAATCCTTTATAGGTTGAGTATGTTAAATTAGATATTCTTCCCGTCTGACAAAGATCCATAGGGTCCAAATTATGAGTACAATATCCGGAGTTTTGGATTTATGGAGTTTTCTCGCCAATTTATTCGCGTTTCCAACACAAAGCCAATTCGTTTTATATCGCCATACGAGCAGCATGACGGAAATTGACTTTACGGCTTTACTGTTGCATTGAAAATGGACAAATTCACGCTGCAAACTCCCCTATTAATGCAACGTTCAGAACTAGGCCACCGAAATAGGCTGTAAAATAATCTGCTCCCTTAAAAAACGATCTTCGAGTATCGATACTTTATAAATGTATGTAATTCAAATATTTTTTATACAATCAAATCTATTATGTATATTAAAAGCATTGTTAACTTTGTTGTATGGTAATATAACATCTCCTTGAGTTTTATACAACATTTTGAGTGTGTTAATCTCATGACATTGTACAGATGAGTTTACTAGAGCCATCTATGTTTGGATTAAGAAAGTTATTTATTTAGCAAAGACCCTTAAATACTGCAAACGCCTGAAAACTTGATTTTCAATTTGCTATGAAGCTTGTAATTTGACCAGCTATTTTATTCACAACATTTTGAGTGTGTTGAAACACTAGTTCACAAATATGGGTCTTCCACTTATTTTTAGTTATTTTTACATTTTTGATATCTCAACATAGCTGAAGAAGAATATGGAAGTATGGGTATTTTAATTTATGTATTAATTTTAAATCAAACACATTTTTTTAAAGTCTACTAAGTTGTATTTTATTAGCAAAAACACATCAAAAATTAATATTGTGACAGTTGTTTCGCCCAGTTATGGCATTTTCAAACGAATGTCTAGTTATGGCGTTCGTTTGGAAATGCCATAACTAGGCGAAACAATTGTCACAATGTTAATTATTTGTGTTTTTGCTAATAAAATACAACTTAGTAGACTCAAAAAATCTTTGTTTGATTTAAAATTAATACTTAAATTAAAATGGAGTTCTACAAATTTAACCCCAAATCAATAAATAAAAAATAAAAGAAATAATATTTTTATATTTTTTAATGTATTTTACATTATTAATATTATATCATATTTGATGTTATTAATTTCATTTCGTTTGATAAAAATACTTTGTAAATAATTTTTTTTTTTTTTATATAATGCTTATTACATTTTCAAAGAATTGTGTATTTTGAATAATATCCTAAATCGTTACCGAAAAAGTATTCTTATCATATTTTTTGCAATAGGTTGTTACTCGTTACCAATATTTAATTCGAGTATTTCGGCTTATTTTCAGTCTGAGACGGCCTCATTTTATATTTTTTCCATGAAAAATCAAATAAAAGGATTTTTCGCACGGAGGATTCGTTAACGGTTTCCTTTTATCTAGTTTCTTCCCATCCTATTCATCGTGTATACACTTTAAGTATTACACAATCGAGAATAAAATGTAGGGTAAAGTTCCTTAGAGTCGCACGGCTCTTACCTACTTCGAACGCTGTAAATATTTGAAGAACTAAACACAAAGATAATACGGATTCACCTATTTACCATCTACAGGCGCGTGTTTGATGTTTTCTTCGTCTTTTCTTGACAAGAGCAACAAGTGGAACATTAGGAATATAAATTACTATCTAATTTGAATTTTAGTGATTTTACAGTCAAATATTTATTTAGTATTACCCTGGACTGGTCCCTGTAGCGCAAGAGTGATAACCTTGCCTTCATCTGCTTACGATCTAGATAACACTGCGTCAATACGATGCAGTGCCCTATGCACCATTGGGTGCGGATAAGTGTTAAAAAAATTGACTGCTTACAACATTTTGAGTGTGTCCAAATACTTGTTTACAAATGTAAAACGCCACCCCAATCTGTATTTGAAAAATAATGTTCTCCTCTTCCACATTTATGGATATCCTCATACATACCCGCCGATTTTATGACCCTTGACTTGACATCCGATCAGTTTGTATAATTTACATATTCATTTCATGTGACTTCATTTTGTAAATTCATATGAGGCCATTCTGTGCCATGCATTGTACATGTTTCCAATACGGGTCATGTATTTAATATGTGGCCACACACCATTGTTCCCACCCTTAAGGGATATTGCAAATGTTATACATACAGAACTGTTTATATTATATATATGTATGGGGATACCCACATCTGATATTGAACATTTGCAATTACATGCATTGGAGAATATCCTATCCTCCGTCAAAATACCAGTATGTATGTGAAGATATGTACCATATATGAGATAAGTTCTTAAAGGTGGTATGGACATGTGGAGCGAATGACTAAGAAACGGTATTTGGCAAATGTGAATTGGAAAACAGAACGGCCAAAAAACACTTGGGACAATCAGATCAACCAGAACCTAAAATCTGGTCGTGTCAAAAGTCTTCGTAATTGGACGGCAATTCCTTTACTGTCCAAGCGGCTAGACTCTGGAATGAACTACATCTACACGTAAAAAATGCACCTTCTATTTTAACCTTCAAAAAACGCCTGAAACATCATTATCTTACCTTAGAACCCTAACTGTCCATCTCCTCCTCCCCTGACCCCTCCTCTCTTTCTTAAACTTGCTACCTGATTTTACCTATTTATCATTAGAATCCTAGAATACTTTTGTTGTCTAATTGTTAATAATTGTTTTTTAGTTTTTTGATAAAATCTATTTCATCAGACAATAATATGTATTAACTTTTAAAAACGTCTGAGACATTACTATCTGTCATTAGAATCCTAACTGTCGATCAAACCTCCTCCCTCTACCTCCTTCCCTAAACTCCCTTCTTCTTTTGCCCTCCTTATTATCGTCTTTTGTTAATTTATGTTTCTTTTTAAATGTCAATTAGTAATTTATGTTTTTTTAAATGTTCAAGTACTATCTGCCCACTGATTGCAAACTGCTATATATGGTATCAAACGTTTTGATCAATATCACTAGTCCGTCTTTGGTCGGTTGGAAGATATTGCTTTTTAGCAATAAGCCCGCCAATGTACTTTTTATTTTCTGTACATGAAGTTTAAATAAATAAATAAAATGTATGACTAGATGTATGGATGCAAAGGAAGCTTGGAGCATATGTCAGGACAGAAGAATGTGGTGTTCCATCTTCTCTACCTACCCCTGCAGTGAAACGGCATGATGGTTGTCGTAGCAGTTGTAGTAATAATCTTTATAAAATAAAAAAACTTTGTTTTAACCACTTTTTATTGGTACACTTTATCCAACCGGTTTCGGCAAGAACCTTGTTATCATCAGGGTTTATATACTAAATTCTAAAACATTGAAATACTCATAGTTATATTTTAGAATTAAAGTTGTTTTATTTTATAAAATTTATAAGATGTGCCGAATACTTGAAAGTGGTCAGGTTAGGTTAGGTTAGGTTGGCGGGTATGTATGAGGAGATGCATGAACGTGGAAGAGGCGAACAATGTTTGCAAAGACAGAGTGGTGTGGCGTTCTATTCTCTCTGCCTACCCGTGCGGGGAAGCGGCGTGATAGTTAGTTAGTTAGTTGTAAAATGTGCCTAACATCTAGTGAGACTTTCCTGCATTGTGAATATGTAGGAACATATTTCCCATTTATCATAAACGAGTTTTTTGTTTGTTTTGTAATAAATACTGGCACAAAAATGCAATTACTTTTACACGCAATAAGTGTATTAGCTTTGTTTGAATGCATTATTCTCATTACTGGGGTGGGGAGTACTGTATTTTAACATGGCTTTGTTTAGTTTATCAGTAATGATAATTCACAAGCATTCTAATATCGTTTTTCATGATAAAAATAGTAGTAAATATGTTTTTATCATGAAAATAATCAGAAGGGTGTATTTTGTAGGTTAAAAAACATGTTTTTTATCAATTTTCTACCAAAATTATTTTAAATTGAGTGAATTTAAGTATTGTTTCATAATAATTTATACTTATAAGTTATGGTTAGGATTTTTAAAATCATGATGTTTATTGAAATTTTTTATAGACATGGATTTGTGTATTTAAATTTATATTATTTTTTATACATCTCATCAACGATGAAGAAGAATATTGACGTTTAAGTGATCACTTTACACACTTGTAACATTCACCAATTCTACCCATTATTGACAACCACACTACTCAAATTCTTGGAAATTCTATATATATATATATATATATATATATATATATATATATATATATATATATATATATATATATATATATATATATATATATATATATATATATATATATATATATATATATATATATATATATATATATATATATATATATATATATATATATATATATATATATATATATATATATATATATATATATATATATATATGAAATAAATAAATCTTGATCATTTACCCATTCCTTTATTTTGCCTTTGTTTCATTTTTTTCCTCCGTCCTCTTACCTCCGTCGACAACGAATAAAAAATGCTCGGAACTATGTATACCTAATATTATACGTTTATATGTCTCTGTCTGTATTGGCATAGCCAAATCCTTCCTTCTTTTAAGATTTTCCTGATACAAAATAAGCTGATATTCCATCCATTTCTTATGTAATCTAGTCTTATCACTAATGGACTCACTAAATGACAGCTTATACAGATAACTGTAAGCCTTGGGTAAAGAAATAGGAAGAGGAAAAGAAATAAAAAGGATGTATATCCTTCTAAGTTGTAAGCCCCAATCCTGAACTGGATTAGGGGAAATCCCCGCAAACTGTGTACGGATGTTATCGTGTATCGTGTGGGTTTGTAATGTCTACATTATCAATACGTACGTAACATATATCGCTCACTCCTTTCAACAACGTCATATATCAAAAATCGTCAATTTTCAGCTGTGCATGTTCTCGGAATGCCCAGAAAATGTACTATATCCCAGCAAAAGCGGCATATTTTCAACATAATATTTACCCGATACAAGGCAGAAAGTTTATTTAAAGTTATTTTTTTAAATATGCTAAATATTTTTCAAATGGAGAAAAAACATTCAGGTTTTACCTAAACAGATCCGTTGCACAGTAAAAACTTCAATGAGTGGCTTGATATTTATTTTTAATCCATTGTATTATATTTTTAAACATTAAAAACGATCTCCTGAAAAATCAAGTTTTTTTTTATATTTGACGTTGTTGAATGGAATGAGCGATATGTTACATCGTTACCTGTATGTTCGTCTGCCCCTTTATTCGTCAGATTCGATATTCGTCACATTTTGATATTCGTCCGTCTCTTCTGGCTCTATCGCGCAATCGGTTAGTCAACTCGGTCAGAATTATTTTTACGTAGAAAATGATGTATCATTGGAGCAAAACGCAAAATTTTGTGAAAAATGGCACCCGAATATTTCTGAAATCAACAATTACTTATGGTATATACATAAATTCAGTGATAATTTCATAAATGTTTTAAAAACACACCTACACTGCACAATTAAGTTAAATGTGATGCCTATAGATGTCCAATCATTCAAAAAAGTGAATTGATTTGTATATATTTTATACAATATCAGTCGTAAATCGAATAAATGTAAATAACTTGTAAAAAAAAAATTAACACTAAAAAGGATTAAAATATATTTTTTAACGATATATATGGGCCATTTATCTTCATTGTTCGATTGACTTAAGATTTTTGTTATACGCAAACTGATTTTCATCCCAACCCTTTATTTACCAATTAGTTTAATTATTGAATTTTGTAATTTAAATTTTTTTAATTTTTAGATTTGTCGTGTAATTTGTAGAACTCCATTTTAATTTATGTGTTAACTTTAAATCAAACACCAATTACTGACTGAAACTTAAACTGAAACTTAGTAGACTCAAATGTTTGTACAATGTACATATCTATCCCTGAAGATGGGTTCAAGGTTCTTGTCGAAAACGATCGGAAAAAAGTACCAAAAATAAATGCGGTTAAAAACATAGTTTTAGTTTTAAAATGTTTTTTTTTAAGACTTACTTTAATAGAATTAAATAACAAGTATGCAATTTTGTCTACATTAAGTTTATTTGACCAGCAACAAGGCATTATCTTAATAGTTCATTTTTAAAACCTTTTTAGTACCGTAGAACGGGGCTTCTTGAACTTTGATGTATTACTTGAGCCCAGTACAAAAAATATTAATCTGTATTTGGTCTACAGTAATGAACGTATCGACATGATTCATTGTTTCCCTGACAGGTGACACTTATTGTCACGATACTTCGATCGATACCACGATCTAATTTTTTTTGTACTGGGCTCAAGTAACACATCAAAGTTCAAGTTTCCCCGTTTCATGGTATGTATTTTTTTCTTTTTAAATGAACGATTCAAAATTGAAACGGATATTGTGATTGACGTAATTTTGAGAATTATTCCTAGTAAGTAGGATAGAAAAACCGACTTATCGGTGTTTGGTCGCTTACGGTTGGTAGCGAAAAGCCGACTTGTCGGCTTTTGGTAGTTAACGTGTTAAGCTGACCAATGTTATAGCGCTACGAATGTGAACAGCAAAAAAAATTCTTTCAAGAGTATTCTTATAAATTATCGCGGAAAATTTCTCAAGGAAAAAAGTCTGCTGGGGATGTTGTCGTCATATTGAAAGGATGCTTGCGTTTCAGTTTTTCAGCACATGGGATACAAAACAAAAATATTTTACTAGAAAAACATTACGATATGAGATGGATGAGGGCAGGATACAGAGAGATGTGGATCCACATTTTTTCCTTACAATTTTCTTTAAAGTAACAAAACTTTCGATATATTTAAAGAGTAATACACTCAAAATGTTGCAAATAAAATAACTAGTCAATTAAAAAAAAATTATTGATTTTTCATTTTTTTTACTAAGTACATATTTAAAGAATACAAAATAGTTGGTAAATATAGAATACGTTTCAAATATAACGTTTTTACCTCTCTAATAAAGTAGATACTTGTATTTAGAGAGGGAGTTCGTTTTACAATATTTATTTTACAAACAAAGTAAATATAACAAAGTAAATTAAAATTAAAATTTAAAATACAGAAAGTAAAATTTAAAAAAAATCTTTTTTTCATTAAAGTGTGGTTGTCAATTATGGGTAGAATTGGTGAATGTTGCACTATGAAAAGTGATCACATAACCAGCTTATGATAGGTCTATGATTGTGTTGTTTTTTTTTTTAAATAAGAAAATGTTAATACTTATCATTAATTAATTTCACATTTTCCATTTTTCCAGGTATGTTTTCCCGAGACATTTGATTAAACGACATCTATACAGTGCGCGAAGAAATACCATGGTATGATATTAGATAAATAAATTTTTTTTTAAATTTATATTTTACTTGGGAAATACCACCATGTCCTAAAATTAATGTGAAGCGCTTAGCGGCTAAAATTGTCACTTTATTTTATCATTAAAAGTAATTTATAAAGGGTATAAAATACAAAAATTGATTGAATTGACTATAAACATGTTTCATTCATTTCAAGGAATACATAAAATTATATAATACCGAATTCTATAGAAAAAAACCTTGTTTTTATTTATTTTTACTTGGGAAATACCACTTTTTCTTGCAATTTTTTATGACACGAGTTTCAATGCTTTAAGCATCATTTTTAAACACCTATGAAGCGGAATGCATCGAAACACGTGTCACGATACATTTGAAGAAATAATGGAATAAACCAAGTAAATTTTTATTTAAAAAAACATACATATTGAATGACTGTTGAATGAATGAATTAAATTAGTAATATAAGAAATTATAAAAGAAAAACACTTTACATTAACATAAAAACACTTTACAAAAACAGTTACATTAAGACCTGAAGATGGAAGCATAGCTTCTGAAACTAGTCATCATAAAATAAACTCAAGTGGTAAAAAAACAAGTTATTTTACTCATAATTTCATCATGTCTTACCACAAAGTGAATGCCGAAACAATAAAGAGTATTTGCAAATCATATAATAGATACTAATCACTCATTTCACTCTCATAAATTGAAATTATTACACCTTGTTCCATATAAAGGCCAAATTATGAATTATCTTGAAAATTTAGAAATCCAAAAAAACCTAAATTCTAATAATAATTCATTAAATAATATATTGTTTCAAAATTCTTCACCTTTGCTTTCCATTTTTCCTTTGTTTTCAAACTCCGTCCCTTGACTAACCCCTTCCCCTTATTTCCCCTCTCCATATTTATAGAACAATTTTATATTTTATATTTTAGTTATTATACAGACCTGAATGATGGAAGTTTAACTTCTGAAACATGTAGTCTATAATAAAACTCACGTGGTAAAAAACGAAGTGTTTTCTTTGATCATTGTAATAAAGAGTAATATTAGTTTACAATATAATCGGATGCCAATACCTTTTATTAATTTTGCACGGTTCATAGATACGTATATCTACATGTATCTATGAACCATGCACACATGTTGGTAATGAGAAATTCGACTCTTTGAAAGTTCGCCGCAGCTTTCGAAGGATGATGTACGTGGGTTACAAAGTTATTTAATATATGATGACGCGGCATGCCGACAATATGTAACTCCCGTTTTATGATAATTAACCAAGTTTCAGACGTAAATCTTGTAAAAAGTACACCAACTTTATATGTACGTAAATACGGTTTAGGGCCATGCACGATACGTGGAAATACCGTGTTGTACAAAAGTCTAGCGTGTTCGCAAAACCTCGAGGTTCGCGGTTGGAAATATTTCGCATAAATGGCAAATTTCTACAGCGTTATTTATTTGAACTATTGTACAGAGAAAATTTAAAACACTTGTACACTTCCACAAGTTTATTTGATTAATTAAGCTTTTGTCCATATTTATATAATAATAAAACCCTTATCCGCACCCCAACGGTGCATAGGGCACTGCGTCATATAAACGCAGTGTTATCTTGATCGTTTACACATGAAGGAAAGGTGATCAGCCTTCCGCTTCAGGTACCAGTCCAGGGTAATATTGAATAAATATGACAGTGAAAAAATCACTTATATTTATTTTACCCCCCTTGGGAATCGAACCCGGGACTTCCAGAACGGTAGCCGAGCGTGCTGACCATTACACTACGGAGGCAGACAAAAAATTCATAAATAAATAAAAATAGTTTCTTGAATGTTTTCCGCAGATACTTTGTGGCACATTTTAAAAACAATATAAAATTAATCAACTTAGTTTTTTCCCCACTTTTTTTAAAAAGTGGTTTAAATAAAGTTGATTAACTTATTTAATTATATTAGTTGATTAATTAACCAGAACGGTAGCCGAGCGTGCTGACCATTACACTACGGAGGCGGACAAAAGAAAATAAGTATAAATGGAAAATGATTAAAAAATTAACACTTGTATTATACCGCAAATTGAGTTTTATTTCACACGACTAATTTCGAAAACAACAGATGTTTTCATTGACAGGTGAACACGAAAATCACCCTTTTCTAAATTGTTAATGACTTGCCCTTTGTATCTGACTGAGTGTAATCATTTGAGTGTGTGTGAGTGAATCCTTCTTTTCTATCTTTATTTGTGTATTTTTGTGACTCTTTCCCGAGAAAATTGTATTTTTTCTATTATATCTATTTTGTCGTCCGCATCCGTAGTGTGATGGTCCTCACGATCGACTACCGTACTGGAAGTCCCGGGTTCGATTCCCAAGGGGGTCAAATAAATATAAGTTATTTTTTTACTCCGATATTTATTCAATATTACCCTGGAGCGGGTGGCTGATCGATCATCTTTCCTTCATGTCTTACCGATCAAGATAATTCTGCGTTTATATGACACAGTGCCCTATGCACCATTGCGGTGCAGATGATGGTTTGGAGATGAAGATGAAGAGTGTAATAATTTGAGTGTGTGCGAAGTGAATCCTCCTTTTCTATCTTAAGTTGTGTATTTTTTTCAACGACAATTGACTCTTCGCCAAGAAAATTGTATTTATTTCCATAGTCTATTTTAAGTACTACAATAATATCCTTTTCCGAGTTATTTTCGTTCAGTCTTAATTACCCCCCTTGGACCATTAAGGGTTAACTGATTCTGCATACTCACCCTGGCGGGCAGAATGCTGGCAGCCTTAAATCTCTTTCGCTTCCAGATTTTTGAGGGGATTATTCCGTGTTCATCAACTTTCGTGTGTAATATATTTCCTTAACTTAACCCTTATCACCCCTCTACTTTGTGAGTGGCACTTTATGGACTGCGATGTGATGTGTTGGTATTGCGACACTACAGGGTGTAGCAAAATAATATATAATATAATCACCCAAAATACAACCGCTTTTCTCTCTCTTTCCCTTTTCCAGACTCAGACGATTGACGACGTTTTTTCAATATGTTTTTTTTTCTTTCTATCCTTATCATTTTCATATCATAATTCACGTCTGTGTAAGCTTCCTTGAGGTAGTATTTTTCGAAAACGGCGCTACATAAATTATCTAAAATGATTATTATTATTGTTTACCCACTAAGGGCAATGAATTCACTATGTCAAAGAATTAACTTTCCAATTAAAATGTAATAAACATAGAATCAACGTTAGAAATACATGTAGGATTAACGTTTTTAACCCCGGTGTTGTGTACCTTGTACACATTGCTTCTAAAAACCATAATATCTCTATTAATATAGTTAATATACGGCTAAGATTTAAGGTATTTCTCCGAAACATATTAACGTATTGATTCAAAAAATTATATTAATAATAATCAGAATTTATCGGGTAATTTGTGAATTTCTGAGACAAATTCGCGTATAAACAGCGCGTGAAGAGTGTACGGGAACCGCGACACTATATTCGCATCTCACTCTTGCACACTTGCACTGAGCAAGCGTGAGGAGCTCAAAGCTCAATGTTCTCTGGCTAGCGAGTAGCGGACTAGCGGCAGTCGCTTTTTGGCTTCCGACAATAGTGGACCTATGCTTGTTCCGTGAGCGTTGCCGGATGTTTTTTTTTAATGTTTTCAGCAAATAAATGTAAATAATTATAATTTTTGACTTAATTTATAATTGATTAAGGAGATCAGCTATGAATGTCTGTATTTTTCCGATTTAAAATTGCAAATTTTTTATTTTGTTGTGACTACCCAACACCAGGACGCGCGTTTTATTTTAGTACCGGAAGGGAAAGGTTAAAATTGAAGGTACACGAAGTACATGATATAAAATACAACATTTTGATTATGTTCAAATACTTTTTCATAAATCTGGATTATCTCGAAGTTATTTTTTATATAATTTTTTTGATATCTTTATCACTGATCGCTTAAGCCAGCCAAATGCCAGGTCGTAAGCCCTGGAATACTCAGGCTTCCATCTTCTTGCACAAAGAAAGGGAATAATGATACATGTTTTATATCAAGCAATCATGTTTTATACCAAAACTCCATTAAAAAACTACTTATTTGTTAAAGTTATAAAATTAAAGAACTTTTTTTAACCATTTTTTATTATTAGTACACTTTTTGGTAAGGGAATGTAATTAATTATAAGTATTTTAATGTTTTAGAATTCAATAAACCCTGATGATGACAAGGTTCTTGACGAAACCGGTAGGTTAAAGTGTACCTATAATAAAAAAAAGTGGTTAAAACAAAGTTATTTAATTTTATAAAGCTTATGTGCCACAAAGTATCTGCGAAAAACATTCAAGAAATACATTTTTGTTGTTTTATTGTACATTTTAATTTTAATTTTTAATATACTTTCTAACTGTATGGTCTTTTATGTGCACCTAATACTTTGATGTGTTGGTGTTGTGACTTGCGGGGTGTTCCCGGATATATCAACGGAGCCATGTGCTGTGTTATTCACGATGTATTGTGTATTTCAGCGTGTCACATTGTACAGCAGTGCATTAAGGATGTTGATTAATCACGTGCAAGGATGATTAATTACACTGTCCGAGCTGTCATATTACACGGGATTAATACTTATGTAATTGGAATTTTGTGGGGGTAATACAATTTACAAAATTTACGAGCTTTGTATCCTTTTTATAAGAAAGACGAACCATTTAGTAAAGGTATAATATTTTCAGTATAATAGGACAAACAATCTGGATTATCTCCAATTAAAGGAATTATTTTTCAAATGAAAAATAACTCCTATAATTGGAGACAATCCAGATTTGTGAACAAGTGTTTGAACACACTCAAAATGTTGTAAATAAATTAACTGGTCTAATTATAAGCTAAAATAATAAAAATGAAAAAAAAAATTTTTGGCTTTTCTAATGTACGAGTATGTTATTATAATCCAGGATTCGGACCTCACATACTAATAAAAGAGTTTCTGCTCAATTAAATTCTTATTTTCATCTCAACAATAGATGTCTCGAGTGAAGTTCCAGTGATTCAAGAAAAATGTTTCAAAATTGGTTTATATATATATATATATATATATATATATATATATATATATATATATATATATATATATATATATATATATATATCTATATATATATATATATATATATATATATATATATTTAAAGATACATATATATATATAAATATATATATATATATATATATATATATATATATATATATATATATATATATATATATATATATATATATATATATATATATATATATATATATATATATATATATATATATATATATATATATATATATATATATATATATAGAACTTCCAAGAATTTGAGTAGTGTAATAATGGATAGAATTGGTGAATGTTACACGTGTGTAAAGTCATCACTTAAACCAGCCTTTGACGATCGTCAACCCCGTAAATGCCCAGACTTCCATATTATTCTTCTTAATTTTTGATGAGATGTCAAAAAATAATACAAAGTACCTAAATGCTTTAAATATTAATAATATTGAGAATATATAATATCAGTTTATGTCGATACAAAAGTTGTGAGTAGGGGATGATAAATAACTCGTAGTGAAAATAACAAAGTTCGCTTCGAGAATTACCCTCGCATTAAGGAATAACTTTATAATTAGACAATATAAATGTGATTATGTCCTTTGGTTTCGAAACCCCCACGGATGAGAAACTTCTCCGCATGCATAGGGGTAGGTATGTTTATTAATATGATAGTTTGTGCGACGGGTTAGTGAAATTCGCGTCTCTGCGGTTTTCGTATTAATTTGTATATCGTTAATAAGAACTTAATGAAATTTGATGGAAATGAGATTTTGAAATTAATTTCATAAAGTGCTATTCATATAACAATATTGGAAAACGTTTTTTTGTTGCTCTTATTTTCAAGCATATCTTTTTCTTTTCAAAAAAAAAATAAAATGGTTTATTAAAAATGCTGAACATTTGTATTTTTACACTGTTTTTAATGATGTCGACAGTTTAAGAAAAAAATGTTTTATCAATACAAAATCATAAAAAAACAAACATTTAATAAGTAAAGTATAACAAATAAATCCTCGCTTAAAGCTGATTTATTTCATAAACATAAGATAAATAAAATTATTTCTTAACTTCTCATTAGATTAGTGTATTTTTATATATTAGAGATATACAATATCTTATATAAAAATTCACTAATATAATAAAACCCTTATCCGCACCCCAATGGTGCATAGGGCACTGCGTCATAAAAACGCAGTGTTATCTTGATCGTTTACACATTAAGGAAAGGTGATCAGCCCTCCGCTTCAGGTACCAGTCCAGGGTAATATTGAATAAATATGACAGTGAAAAAATCACTTATATTTATTTGAGCCCCCCTGGGAATCGAACCCGGGACCTCCAGAACGGTAGCCGAGCGTGCTGACCATTACACTACGGAGGCGGACATAATGTTGATTCAACATTATGGCGGACATAATAGTGATTCAAGAATAATGTTTCAAAATTGGTTCATATATATCGAACTTCCAAGAATTTGAGTAGTGTGGTTGTCAATAATGGGTAGAATTGGTGAATGTTACACGTGTGTAAAGTGATCACTTAAACCTGTCTATGACGGTCAAATAATATACTGTATGCGGTCAAATAATATACTGTATACGTTCTACAAATTCAATTTTTAAATTTTTATCAGATTCTTCCAACGTAAGGTTACAAGAAACAGTATTTTGTCACATCTCATTTAGCGTAACAAACAAAAATTCAGATAAATCATATCAAGTCATCTTTTGACCTAGTTACCGCTGGCTGCTGCGTTCCTAGCCTTGGAAAATCGATACGAACTCCAAAAATGTGAGGCAGCGGCGATAACGAACTGTTTTCGGGAATGGCCCATTTTCATTAATTCTCACGGCGTTTTCTGGCCTTTAATTTAATACATTACATCTCGCCAACTTCAGATCTGGTATTTATATTTTACGTTTGCAAATTATTATCGCGCGGGTTATTTTTGCCTTGGGGATGTCATATCATGCTTGTATTTAATAGTCTGGGGAAAAGAAGGGATGTATACCTAACCACGCATTTTTTACGTCTGATCCGCGGTGTGACGGTAAACCCAGTTGCACTGGAGAGAATCAATCTCGATGTTCCCGATAACTATCTCAGGTTTCGGGAGGTTAGTCACTCAATTCGTAGAACCAACTGCCGATTGGGAGGGCAGCATCCCTGCTCAACCGTATCTCCTTGCATATGGACCTTTTACACATCGGCGAGGGTGCCTTTAAGAGGAGAATCTTACTTCTGGTGTGATTCTCGGTTATGTCCACTTGCCATTTTCTATCTGATTAATATATTATTGTTTTATCTTTATAAAATGAATTAACTTTGTTTTCACCACTTTTTTATTAATACAATTTAGCCTACCGGTTTCGACATTACCTTGTCATCATAAGGGTTTATTTTAAATAAAAAACATTCAAATACTCTCACAATTTTTTTTTTTTGGGTAATTCCATTAGTTGTTGTTTGGGGTTGCTTTTCAATGAATAATAAAAATAACATTTAGGATTTTATGGAGTGTGTGGAAGCTTTTGGTGAGAGTATTTTAATGTTTTGTATTTAAAATAAACCCTGATGATGACAAGTTATTGTGGAAACCGGTAGGTTAAATTACAATATATTAATAAAAATTGGTGAAAACAATGTTAATCAATTTTATAAAGATATTATGAAATGTGCCACAAAGTATCTGTGGAAAATATTCAAGAAAAAATATTATTGTTTAATCGACCTGTCCATACACAGGCATGTATGTATGTGTACGCAAGTGTGTATGTAGGTGTATCTCTGTGTCTGTGTACGTTATAACTTATAAAACATATCGTTGTCATACAGGAGAAAGTGACCAAGTATTTTTTTTTTACAAAAAAGTGATCGTTGACTATTTGATATCTTACTAGCTTAATATTGCGCTGAAAAAAATTCCAAAGGATTTTAAATTTTGATGTTAAATATATTAACTTGTTAAAAATGACTAACTGTATTGATGTTTATTTTCATATATATAAAATGGCCCTCTTGAACATTTTACGTTTTGTTAGTTGGTCACTTTCTCCTGTGCGACTACGATATGTTTTATGTAATATTTGATGTAAATTGTTATGTACATAAAAGAAAAATAAATAAATAAATGAGTAAATATTCTTATGCTGTAAATTGCAGAACGAAAATAAATGTTTTCGTTCTAAGTTTCCAGTGGAACGAGCTTTTTAATGGAAAAGAAATTACTCACTCGCCCACAAACTTAATAACGCGCCGTTTTTAGAGGCGGGAGATAATTTCTTTTAATTAATAAAGATTAAACTAATTACAAGGATTGAAGTGCTCTCTTTTTTCAACTCTACGTTTCTATAATTCCGCGACGCGAACTTAAAGTAGAATAAGTTTTTTTTATTGTACTCAAATACGGGATAAAACCCTCCGAGACCATTCATTACGTGCCTTATAAAAAAGAAAAAATATATTTTTATCCAAAAGGAATTTGAAAGTCTGGCCATTCACCTGACTGGCATTGTCTGGCTAAATTGATCTTTTTCACACTGTGTCACTTTCACCATTCTGCCAATTGATGCCTTAATTCTTAAAGTTGTAATTTAAGGCCCGTCATACGATAAATTTTAACTTATTTTTCTTTTAAAAAAAGTATTTTAAGAAAAAAATCCTATTAGATATCGCTCACTCCTTTCAAGAACATCATAAATAAAAAAAACTTGATTTTTCAGGAGAACGTTTTTAAAGTTTAAAAATATAATACAATCTATTAAAAATAAATATCAAGCCACTTATTGAACTTTTTACTGTGCAACACATCTTTTTAGGTAAAACCTGAAGGTTTTTTCTCTATTTGAAAAATATTTAGTATATTTAAAAAAATAATAAAACAATACCTTTTCTTCAAAATGCAAAAACAATACTTTCTGCCCTGTAGCGGGTAAATATTATGTAAAAATATGCCACTTTTGCTCTGATATAGTACATTTTCTGGGCATTCCAAAAACATGCACAACTGAAAATTGTCGATTTTTGATTTATGACGTTCTTTAAAGGAGTAAGCGATATGTCAGATATAACCTGGTTAAATCGCCTGGTTAAATTTCTAGATAGGTCAATCTATTCGAATTTTTTGCTTCAAATACTTTTTTTATTTAAAAAATAAGTTTTTTTCGAATAAAATACATGATTTTGAAAAGAAAACAGCTATACGAAAGGTAAGGAGTTAAAAAAAATGGTCTAAATATTTTTAAATATATATTATAAAGTAAACTCAAATTCGGATCTCTAGCGCGGCCGTTCGCGTTCTGAATTAGAAACCTTCGAGATCTTACCTTGATAACCGTTTTCTCATATCTCAGTTTGAACTAACAGATGGAACTGTCATTTCTTTGAGGTTTTTGTGAAGTGAATACCTTTTCTCTTTTTACCGTATGTGAGAATTTATGTATTTCGAATCGACGCCTGAAATATACATGCCCGCCTATTATTTCGACGCTTACCTGACCGCTTTCAAGTATTTGACATACCTGATCGTCCCAAGTTTTTCTCGGTTTTCCTCTGCTCTTTTTTCCAACTTCATTCGCCTCATAAATATGTTTTACCGTTCTTTCCTCCCTCATTCGTTCCACATCTCCAAACCATCTCAACACTCCTTTCTTAATGTATTTTAAGAAACACCATATAGTATTTTGTCAGCCTCCGTAGTTTAATTGTCAGCACGCTTGGCTACCATACTGGAGGTCTCGGGTTCAATTCCCAGGGGGGGGGGTCAAATAAATATAAGGAGAAATAAATATTTTCACAAATATTAATTCATTGCTAATCTGGACTGGTACCTGAAACGGAGAGCTGATTACTTTTCCTTCATGTGTTAACGATCAAGAAAACACTGCGTTTATATGTAGTGCCCTATGCACCATTGGGGTGCGGATAAGGGTTTGAATAAGTTTGATATAGTAATATATACCATATTATGTGCTTTATAAAATTAAACAACTTTGTTTTAACCACTTTTTTTTATTATTATATACATATTATATGTTTTAAAAGAATCTATAATAACACAGTCGGTATTTTCTTTAAACAATTCTTTCATGAGTTTATGTCGTCCAGTATTAATTTCTAAGAACTAATTTGATCTTAATTCTATGGTCGTTACTGCGAAGTAGAATTAAGGCGTACAAGAATGGCAGTAGGTAGGTACCGATCGAGACTAAATACCTGTTAATTTTATGACTCCTGAAAGTAATTTATTTGCAGCCCGCCCTTTAATTAAATCCGAACAATTAAGATTTTCCCGAGAAAACCCGTAGGGCGTCTCAATGTAAAATTATGTCTCCGGAAGAGATATTGTAGGCACCCTGTAAAAGCATTCGTTCATAAATATTTATATAATTAGCGTAATTAAGGATAAACATAACATCTTCTACAACATTTTGAATATGTCCAAATACTTGTTCACAAATCTGGATATCTTTAATTATAGGAGTTATTTTTAATACTATTATAAGAGTTTCTGCTCAATAAAAGGCTTATTTTTATCTCACCAATAGATGTCTCTAGTGAAGTTCTAGTGATTCAAGAACGATGTTTCTAATTTGGTACATATATTTGAGAAGTGAGAATTTGAGAAGTGTGGTTGTCAATAATGGTTAGAATTTGAGAAGTGTGGTTGTCAATAATGGTTAGAATTGGTGAATGGTAAACGTGAGTAAAGGGATCATTTAAACAAGCCTATGACGGTTGTTAACCCCGGAAATCCCAGACTTCCATATTCTTCTTCATCTTTGATGAGATATCAAAAATAATATTACATCTTCTGGCCATTTTGGGAATCTTGATTAGGTTTTTTGATTAATATTATTCATCTGTCGGTGAAAACGTTTAATACTTTATTTATTGATTTGGCGTTAAATTTGAAGTACTCCATTTTAATTAATATGTTAGTTGTTACATCAAACACAGATTTTTGAGTCTACTGTCTTTGAGTGAATCTTCACATTCGTTTAAAAATGCCATAACTAGGCAAAACAATAGTCACATTATTCATTTTTATGTGTTTTTTACAATAAAATACAACTGTAGGCTCTAAAAATCTGTGTTTGATTTTACAAATAATACGATTAAAACTCATATAAATTTATAAATTTGATCATATGGTATGGTTTGGAGTTTTTTTTTAGTTTATATATGTTGAGAAAAAGGCGTCCAATGAATGAAAAGAAAATTAAAGTGGAAAATATGTGATATTTGACTACTCAAATATGTTATGGTGAAATTTTTCTCGATTTTTTAAAAAATCATTAAGCCATTCGGTTTATACCACTATTCCTTTTTTTATTTAATTTCATTTTGTTATTTATTTATTTATTTAATAAAATAAGGTTACAAATAAAGATTACGATTTGATTAATTAGTTAGACATTTCTATTTTTAACATAACTCTTAATACTAGTTACGCTGTTCTTTTATAAAAAAGAGACTAAGCTTAAAATCTAAGCTTAAAATCTAAGCTTAAATTTATTGTGACACGTGTTTCGATGCATCATTTTCAAACACCGTATTCAATCACCGGTGTTGGAAATTAAATGCCTTTTTACTTTTTGTATTACTTATTGTATTTTTTTAATATGCCTATTTACTATACCCGTTTATGGTTTTATATTTTGACCTGTGTTAGTTCTGTTAAATTTATTATAAATATTATTTTTTAACTTTGGTTTTTTTGTTTCAGTCATGTTAACCATGTCCTAAAATGAGTAATGGAAATTATTTGTCCGGAATATTATTTTATGTTTTGAAATGAACAAAAATATAAGTTGGTTTAAAAATAAAGTTCGAGTCGGAATCTGAAACGTGCACGATTTACGAGTATGCATGGATTCAGCCGAAAACAAAATGGGATTTGCGGAAAACCATAATAAATAACTTTACAGCCTCTCACGCTCATGGGGAACTTTCCATAAGCCAAGTGCCCGCATATTAGTATTTAAGCTTCCCAACGTGTAAGCCTTTCCTCTCGCCTCCGCGGTCCCATGCGCTCCTGGTCGAATGAAACACTTAATTTCGTCTCGTTCCTGCTTCCGAATCATTATGTTCTTCAACTAAATTATGTATGAATCGTGCTACGCCCGTGGTGGCTTTGCTCGAGTTATGCGCTATGAAAAGTCGCGGTTTCCACCCCCTATGGCATTATGTGCTCCTGGGAGGTGGCGAGGGATTACGAACGTAAAATGGCATCGTTGTTTAACCAGGACATAATGCTACTTAGAGCCAATTTAGCGTTTGGATTTGAATGTTGTCCTGAAACCGTCTTAAATATTGTATTTCAGGAAGCGAATACTTAATTAATTGAAGTCATGAATTTTATAGAAAATATTGTTTTCATTATTGTTTGTTTAATTATAATATACCCTGGTGGTTGTTTACCTTGATTGCAAAATGTGAATATATCTTTAACTTGATGATCAAGTATTTCAACTACTTAAAATTGATTCGGCAGTCACTTTGTGGTAATACCTATCCATTTTTAATTTATGTTTTTTTGGTAATTACCACTTTTTCATCAAATCGATTATGTCACGTGTTTCGATGCATTCCGCAACACTATGATTCAGTACTGTATGTTTAAAAAAAAGTTATTTGTTATATTTCTGCAATTTTTACATTTCTATCTAATATTACAGTACTTTAGTAGCAATACTGCAGTTTAGTACAGCACTGTATACTTCATTAACTTTTCAATAATATTAAAACAAAATTAGGTTATACATTATAATTTTATATACGTAATACTAAATGTGTTCTTCAAGCTTTGCGTGTTTTTTAAATGTTTTTCTTTAAGAAAATTGTTCGGATATTCCACGATTTCGGATTCCTGGAGTTCCACAGTATATAATTTTTTCCCTCTCCTGTAAATATCAGTTAATACGTAATTCTGATTAATGTTTTTTTTCACAATGTATCATACTAAAAGTAAAACTATTATCAATTGAAGAGTATGGAATAACACTAGCTTTGTATCGCAAGTAACAAGTAGGTTCTCTCCTGAAACACCCCTAGATTTCAATTCAACCAGTTCCATTCATTCCCCTTACAATTAAACAAGAGAATCGTTATCTAACAAATATTCTGCGTAGAGAATGCAATATACCGAGGTATTTGAATTCCAGTAGAACCAACATTATCAATGTCGGGAGTGGTATAGGGATAGGTAGCGTTGGTGGCATTAATATTGGTTCTAGGACAATGGACCATTATTATACCACCATCACATTGTGGAATTTTCATCTTTATGGTTTTCACATTAACTCGGTGGGTATTGCAATGGAAATACCCCGTGCTCTGGTTACGGGGATATCCGTCAATACTATGCTTTGTTATATCTATGTATTCAGTTTTCATTGTACGTTGTGGTGTTTTCGTATATCGCTCACTCCTTTCAACAACGTCATATATCAAAAAACTTGATTTTTCAGGAGATCGTTTTTTTAAGTTTAAGAATATAATGAAATATATTAAAAATAAATATGAAGCCACTTTTTGTTGTTTTTACTGTGCAACAGATCTTTTTGGGTAAAACCTGAAGGTTTTTTCTGCATTTGAAAAATATTTAGTATATAAAAAAAAACTAAACTATACCTTTTCTTCAAAATGCAAAAACAAAAAATTAGTTGCCCTGTAACTGGTAAATATTAAGTTAAAAATATGCCGCTTTTGTTGGGATATTGTACATTTTCCGGGCATTCCGAAAACATGCACCACTGATAATTGACGATTTTTTAAAATATATATGACGTTGTTGAAAGAAGTGATACGTTGTTTCTATTTTTTTTTTAAAAATATAAGTACTTACTTGAAACCGGTTGTACAACTTTATTGCAAAATAATCACAGTTCTTTAGACCAAAAAAGGTATGCATTCTTTTGTTTCGTTTGTTGTTTGTATAATCAGTCAAGTTTTTTTTTACTCTTATTCTCACTTGATGGTGCATAGGGTACTGCATCGTATGAACGCAATGTCATCTTGATTGTTTACACATGAAGGAAAGGTGATCAGCTCTCCGCTTCAGGTAAAATTGAATAAATAAAGGGGTGATTAAATCACTTATATTTATTTGACCCCCCTGGGAATCGATCCCGGGACCTCCAGTACGGGAGCCAACGTGCTGACCGTTACATTACGGAGGCGGATAAGAGGGTAAATTGAAACATCCAAATGCACCTTAATAAATTAAACACCCTCTATCTTTCCCTTCATCCCAAACAAGGGCGGTCACCCACTAGCGGATGATCCGGCGTCTGCTCTTGCCCGTCTGGGAGGCGCTCTGTCGGACGTCCGTTGTTGCGCCGACCGCAGACCGCAGCCGCCTGTAACGCCATACTGTAATTACGTACAGCATCCGGTACAGATTACCCGATTAACCTGTTATTTGCGCTGCATGCGACCAACGCCGCTGCCACTATGCCCGAGGGTTTAGCCCTGAGCGCTCGCTTTGTTGATATTTATTTTATTCGGTTCTTTTGAACTATTTGTCTATTCAATTAGACAGCGAATGAAATAATTGTACTTTGTAAAATAAATCGAGAACTTTGTTTTTAACCACTTTTTTATTATTATTTTTACCAACCGGTTACCAATAGTTGTTTTTACCAATAGTTGTTTTTACCAACCGGTTTCTACAAAAACCTTCTAAATATCAGGGATAAATATATTATTTGTCGATTCGGCATTAACTTTGTGAATATGTTGATAATTTTTAAAATAAATAGTTCTCATCAATCAGGTTATTACAAAAACGGTGGTTATTAAGTTTTACATCACAGGTAATTACAATGCGTACAACTGTAGTTTTCGAAACTAGTCATGTGTAATGAAATAAAACTCAATAAGTGGTATTATACAAGTGTTTAATTACAAGTGTTTATTTACAAGTGAATCAATCAATGAAACTGCTTTTTCTCCATTAACATCAATGTGAAACAAACAGACATGTGTTTCTTTCAATCAAAATTTTGATACCAAATTATCAATCAGTTGCTAGAAAAACACAATTTGCTAATAAATTTGCCTATTCATTAGCGTGGTTAGCGTTGAGTGATCGAACCCGAATACCGAATTAAGCAACGATTTATCTTGAAGAAGTTATTACTCAATTCGGTTTAAGGACTCATTCGCCCCTCACTATTGTAACATACGACCGAAAAGTTGAACATATTTAAGACCATCCGACAATCTTGCAATGCAGGTCTTGTTAAATCATCCGTTGAAAATATCGATTTCACATTAAACATGCATATATCTATCGGCCAAACATCCCCCTGACGCTCGTCTTATAAAACTTTTAGCGTAAACATTTCCTCCCATAAAAGTTTTCCCATTACGAATAAAAATTGTTTGTACGAACCCCATAGCGTTCGTATTTGGATTCCTCTGTAAGAAAAATACGCCGAAAATTCCTTTGAATTCTCTAGGTACACGAGAAATGTAACCACACGCGTTCGATAAGCGGAAGATATCATTTTGTTGCAAAGCATTTCCGCATTTAGGAGTCCCGCGCTTCAAAGCTTTCAGTGAGGCTTTTAAGGAGGCTGCGTGTAGCTTTAATATAAGGTATTATACGCTACGCTTGCTCCCAGGTCGCGCTGTGGGATACTCCAAATTGAAAATCCCTCCCTTAAAATTTTCGGGACGCATATTTTGCGTTATTTGACATCTTTGTGAAGATTGTGTTTGGAGACCCGCTGTATTGTGCGCAGTAATCTAAAAGGGTGTAAAAATCATCCCCAAATATCGACGCTTCTCATTCTTCTTCTTATAACCTTTATCCGCACCCATTGGGTCATACATGTAAAGCTCTGTATTATCAAATCTCATTTACCTTCATACTTTATTACTAGAAAGTAAGATAAAGCAGGCTTGCGTTTTAGATATCAATCCAGGGTAATAAGAATCAATTTTTTTTGACATCTCATCTAAGATGAAGAAGAATTTGGAAGTCTGGGCATTTACAGGGCTGACGACCGTCATAGGCTGATTTTTAGTGATCACTTTACACACGTGTAAAGTTTAATTGATTGATTTAATTAATACTATTAATCAGTCTCGATAAAGAAGCGGTTAGCTTCGAAACCGGTAGACGTTATAATTAAGTTATAATAAAATATTTATAGTGATTTAAAAACAAAGTTCCATTTTAATTACGAAAATATGGAACTTAAAAAACACATTATTATTTTTAAAATATTTTTTATTATATTTTTTTTTACGTTTACGTTTGAAGCGGGTATTTTCCTAGTCATTAAGAATATCTTGAATTTCTAAAATTCGTAAAATTTACGCAAACGCTTGTGTTCACGTTCCGCATAAGAAAATATGTCTAGAAAGCTGCACAGCCCACACTGATGTTTATTTCCAAGGGAGCTTATGTTTCCAAGGGAGCTTTTCTCAGCGTTTCGTGGGTTCGGGGCTACCCACCTACGGCCTGATTTTGATGTACAATCGAGCTTACAGGAGTGCTTTGCATATTTCCATATTCCGCGTGCTCCGACTACCAATCTTAATAGTAATAATACGTTGGCGTATCAATTATCTCAGGATTAATTTATTATAATTTATTTTCAGTGGAAAATGGTACAAATGGCGAAACAATTTTATTTCATTTTATTTAAATTTTACAGAATAGATAAATAAATACATCAACAATAACATAATGTTTTCTTCAATGTTTTCCGCAGATACTTTGTGGCACATTTTTTAAAGTTTTTAAAATTAATTTTCACCACTTTGTTTTCACCACTTTTCTCAAAAAAGTGGTAAAAACAAAGTTAATTAATTGTACAAAGTTAATAACATAATGGTTACGTTAATACATTTACAATTATGAGTAACAAAAAATCAGGTAAAAGTGATCAAAGTGATCACTTAAACCAGCCTATGAAGGTCGTAAGCCCCGTAAATGCCCAGACTTCCATATTCTTCTTCATCTTTGATGAGATGTCAAAAAATAATATAAAAAAAATCAGGTATTTGCAACATTCCATTTACAAAATTTCACATCTGTCATTAAATATAAATACCAGGAAGAAAAGCGGGAGGGAGGAAGGGGGAAAAGGGATAAATCAAAGCTCAAGTCCACGACAAATTATGGTAAAATTGGGGCACACCACGATATAAATATCGATTTACTATGTACGCGATCGCAGTGCTGATAATTTCGAGTAGAACATATCAAAATTCCCATATTCATCGTCGACCAAATTTGATGAACGATAAATAAAGGAACCTTGTTTAGAGTTTGTTCTACTCGTGGGAAGAGTGTCAGTTGTCCAGTTTTCTATATTTTTTAGGTTAACTCAAAATCTGGGTTTGATGCTTTTGTTTTAATTAAATATTAAAATAAACACTTGCATAACACCTTTCTTCAACTCTTCGTCCGCACCTAATGGTGCATAGGGCACTGCATCATATAAACGCAGTGTCATCTTGATCGTTAACACATGAAGGGAAATTGATCAGCCCTTCACTTCAATTCGAATTCAAACACTATGTCAAACAATATATGAAGAAGTTCTAAGAATTTTAGAAGTGTGGCTGTCAATCATGGGTAGAATTGGTGAATGTTACACGTATGTAAAGTGATCACATATTCTTCTTCATCTACGTTTAGATGACAAAAAAAATTCTGTTGATAATCCCTGTCCAATGTTATCGCCAAATTTATACTGCATACAAAATAATACGTCTGATGTTGGCGTATTGTGATAAATTTCGAGCTTACCGTTATAAAATGCGTACGTGAGAAAACAATCTAAGTAATGCGAACGTATTTTCGACTTATGCCTTGAATCCCATCGAACTTTTATATTTCGGAAGTTGGAAAAGCACCCCTATAAATCACCGCTTTATCAAAACTCTGAAGATTAGCGCCGCTGTAACTGCGGCATTATTTTCCCCACTAAATAACGTTGCACGCCTCCAAATTCTTTCAGCAACTGAAAATGGCTCTTTAGATGGGAATCTGCGACTTGCTACTGAGGACAAACGGTCGCTGAAATGTGGCGACTGGTACTTGGCACAAAAGAGCTTGATTCATAATATCACAAGGACTTTCTAGAGACGTTAATGGTTTGTTTGCTTAAAACTATTGTTACAAATCTTCAACAGCTCTAAACATATCGGTGAAACTATACGGGAAGACTTTTTAAGCGAATGATTTAAGGGGGAACTCGCAAATATCCAATTCTGAAAGATCAGCCGCTCGAGGAGCCAGACGTGTCTCCACGCATATTTTTTAAGGAATATTTATTGGGATTTGATATTTTTTAGAATATATATTGAAAAAAACGTTTTTATGTATAATTTTTAACTCATTATCTTTCAAAAACAATATTCTTTTCAAAACGTATCAATGCACCGCGTACTTTGCGTGCGCATATCAATGTCATAACATTTCCAAAACAAAACTTACGTTCACCAGCTAGCGTTCAGGGTCAGAAAAACCCGTTTAACATAAAGAATTGCGGTGATATTATTTTTTAAGGTTGGCACGATTTTTCGATGACCCTCTACATATTTTATTTTAAAATGAAAAAAAGGGGAAAAGTTCCTCGATATACAGCCATTAGAGGAGTTCATTAAAACCTTCTTGATTTGTTAACTTCTGTTTTTTTTTTTACATATTTAACATGTCGCTCACTCCTTTCAAGAACGTCATAAATCAAAAATCGTCAATTTTCAGTTGTGCGTGTTTTCGGAATGCCCAGAAAATGTACTATATCCCAGCAAAAGCGGCATATTTTAAACTTAATATTTACCCGCTACAAGGCAGAAAGTGTCGTTTTTGAATTCTGAAGAAAAGGTATTGTTTAATTTTTTTTTTTAAATAAACTTAATATTTTTCAAATGGAGAAAAAACTAAAATTATATGTTGCACAGTAAAAAGTTGAATAAGGGGCTTGATATTTATTTTTAATACATTTGATTATATTTTTAAACTTTAAAAACGATCTCCTGAAAAATCAAGTGTTTTGATAAATGACGTTGTTGAAAGCAGTGAGCGATGTATGTTTATTTAAAAAATTACTGTAGAAATTACTAATTGGCTTTTTTCTTCGTAATTTCGTATAAATTAAGTTCGCTAGGGTGGTTGAACATCCTCTGATAATATTGGCCTCTTCCGAAGGGTTGTGATATTTATTTTTCCTCTCAATCAAGGAACCTTTCGAATTTAATGTTTATTTTTAACATCGTTAATCCATTTTGTACTCGGATCGAAACCGGAACCTTTGAATGTAATAAATTACATTTCGCTTCATTAGGTTCACCCTTTTTATGAAATACTGCCGAAATTCTGACGTAGAGGGGTTGAATCATTCGCGGTTTATTAACGATTTAATTTTATTCATCTTATTATACTAGCAAATTTGAGAATTGTAATGGATTTACAAAATTCTAATTTTTCAATCAATCAATGACTGAGATAAACCTTTGCCATTTTGTTTTTAAAACACGGAATTAATTGAAATTTTACAATGAATAAAGAAAACACTGCGTTTTTTACCATTTGAGTTTTATTATAGACTACATGTTTCAGAAGTTAAATTCCATCATTCAGGTCTGTATAATAACTAAAATATAAAATATAAAATTGTTCTATAAATAAGGAGAGGGGAAAGTAAGGGGAAGGAGTTAGTCAAGGAACGGAGTTTGAAAACAAAGGAAAAATGGAAAGCAATGGTGATGAATTTTGAAACAATATAATTTATAACAATATATAAACAATATATAATTTATTAAATAATATATTGTTTCAAAATTCTTGTATATATATATATATATATATAAAAGTTGTATATATATATATATATATATATATATGTATATATATATATATATATACATATATATATATATATACATATATATATATATACATATATATATATATATATACATATATATATATATATATATATATATATATATATATATATATATATATATATATATATATATATATATATATATATATATATATATATATATATATATATATATATATATATACATATATATATATATATATATATACATATATATATATATATATATACATATATATATATATATATATATATATATATATATATATATATATATATATA
Organism: Brachycentrus maculatus; assembly: GCF_059751285.1. Lineage (NCBI taxonomy): Eukaryota > Metazoa > Arthropoda > Insecta > Trichoptera > Brachycentridae > Brachycentrus > Brachycentrus maculatus. The sequence continues at coordinate 2,917,157 of NW_028280859.1, forward strand.
TATATATATATATATATATATATATATATATATATAAATATATATATATATATATATATATATATATATACATATATATATATATACATATATATATATATATACATATATATATATTTATATATATATATATATATATATATATATATATATATATATATATATATATATATATATACATATATATATATATACATATATATATATTTATATATATATATATATATATATATATATATATATATATATATATATATATATATATATATATATATATATATATATATATATATATATATAAATATATATATATATATATATATATATATATATATATATATATATATATATATATATATATATATATATATATATATATATAAATATATATTTATATATATATATATATATATATATATATATATATATATATATATATATATATATATATATATATATGTTCGGTTAGTTGTAAATTTCTTTGTAATTACAGTAAGCCGGTGATCACTTTAATCAAATGCCAGGTCGTAAGCCCTGAGATGCTTAGACTTTTTATAAAAAAAGATAGAAGTTTCATCTCCAGTTGAGATATCTATAAAATTGATATATCATTCGTAGGGTGAATAATCTAGTGTCTGATAAATATGTTCAAAATCTATGTATTAATTTTTTAATCAAACACAGATTTTTTGTGTCTGCTAAGTTGTATTTTATTAAAAAATACATAAAAATTAACATTTCGTCAGTTGTTTCGCCTAGTTATGGCATTTTCAAACGAATGTTTAAAAATGCCATAACTAGGCGAAACAATTGTCACAATATTTGATTTAAAAATTAGTAAGTACATAAATTAAAATGGAGTTCTACAAATTAAACGCCAAACTCCTAAAAATTAAAGAGAACGTATCTATTATGCACTGAATAAACTGCAAACGAATGTTTGAAAATGCCATAATAAGGCGAAACAATTGTCACAATATTTGATTTAAAAATTAGTAGGTACATAAATTAAAATGGAGTTCTACAAATTAAACGCCAAACTCCTAAAAATTAAAGAGAACATATCTATTATGCACTGAATAAACTGCAAACGAATGTTTGAAAATGCCATAATAAGGCGAAACAATTGTCACAATATTTGATTTAAAAATTAGTAGGTACATAAATTAAAATGGAGTTCTACAAATTAAACGCCAAAATCCTAAAAATTAAAGAGAACATTTCTATTATGCACTGAATAAACTGCACAGTTGCTCATTATCATCCCTCAATTAGATGTAATGCAAGTTCCTAAAGTCAATTCCATTATAATCAGAAGCTTTTATATATATATTTTTATTTAGTAAATCTAATCTCCCTAATTCGAATTATCGCATAGTCTATTGCGAAAATCTACGGCATTTCGATTGTATTTTGCGAAATAGTTCCAAAGTAATGGGCTTTAATACCATTTTCCAATTAAAGTTTCTCTACTGATTGCCGACTGCTTTGAATTTACCCAAACAATAGAATAACATTTAAAAGTTTACCCAACTAATTTAACTTATTTTAATTAATTTATCTATGTAAATAAGGATTGAATTATGTACGTAAATTGGTGCCATGCGCCGGCGAGATCATTTTTTTGCTTAAAAAATCGGTCCTGCCGCAGTTTCTATTATATCGGGATTTTGTAATTACAAAAGAGCGAACAATTTATCGTTTAATTACCCCAACGAAACGTTAATTAGGGGTATTATCACGTGCCAGGGGTGAAGCTGTTCCGCGATTTGAAAGAAAAAAAATACCAAACTTTTCAGTTTTGCTTTGTAAATAATTAGGTTTGTTCCAAATTTTATTTTCGTCTTATTATTCACCATCGTTTTTTATTGATTGAACAATTTTTTTTTTTAATGTTAAATTATTTACATGGATAATATTTTCTTTTGTTCCCTTAGATAGTACAACATTGTGGTTATTATTTTTAAAAATTAAAATATAATGAATTTAATCAGTATTTTATTACAATTTAATTATTAAATTATTATTCAATTCAATTTATTCAAAAATAATAAAAATATACATTACAAACTAACATTTAAAGCGCATACATAAAAACATAAATTAAAAAGTAAGCAAGAAGGCTCTTACTCAAGATGTAGAAGAATCCCGCTTCGGAATACCCCTTCAGACACATGGAACAGATCAATTACTAGCGTGATATGGTTCACAATAGCGGTAGCTCTTCCTACATGCATAACCATCGGAATGTTGGTCCTGTGTATAGGAATGTGAAACAATCTATGCCGACGCTGTCTTTGGCAACTATCGGGAACATATAGACCAATGCTCCGTACAATTTTAGGATTATCGATCACACCGCGCAACAACCGATAAAAATGCGTAATCAAATACAGATTCCTTCTAGTCTCTTAACTATTGTAGCCAAAATTGTATTGCAAGTTGTATTGATGTCGGTAACGACGAAATCCGGCCATTGGTCAAATATAATAAATGTAAAAAAATGTATGTAATCTTGTTTCTCATAGTAATTGAAATACCGGTATACAAAAAAAAACCTTGATAAAAATAACTCCAAAGTAAAGTAAATCTATAATTTTCGAACGAAATATTCGGACGCTCTCGACATATTGTACACAATCAAAACTTTAAACGAATGCTTAAATTCTGTTAAAACTGTTTGTGAGAATTTGAAAGTGTGTTTCACTCATAATTTACTTATGTTTCCTCGCCTTTCTAATGTATGAAAGTCAAGCGTGGAGTTGGCATAAGTAGGATGAAGGTAAACTGAATTCAGTCAAAATGCGTTCTCTCAGACGAACGTGCGTCAAAACGTTGTATGATTGACGTTCGAATTGTGATAAAAGGAAAGAATGCTAGGCTGAGATAAGTATAAATTATAAAATTAAGAAAAATGTGTTAAGATATTTGTGACAACATTTTGAGTGTGTCTTTTCATCTCACCAATAGATGTCTCTAATGAAGTTGTAGTGATTCAAGAACAATGTTTCAAAATTGGTTCATATATATAGAACTTCCAAGAATTTGAATAGTGTGGTTGTCAATAATGGGTAGAATTGGTGAATGTTACATGTGTGTAAAGTGATCACGTAAACCAGCCTATGACGGTCGTCAGCCCCGTAAATGCCCGGACTTCCATATCCTTCTTCATCTTTGATGATATGTCAAAAAATAAGATATTTGGGCATATGAATCCAATGAGGGATAAAATGAGGCGAATGTTGTTGGTAATAGAAGCAAGTAAAACAGAAGAAAAATTGGCATTATATTTAAAATTAGATTTGATTATGCTTCATTAGATATAAACGAAGTTGAACGTAACGTTAATTTGTGTAAATGTATATTGTTATACGATTTCTTGAAATTTTAACAAACGATGTAAAGAACATGTTTGATGTCTTATAATTACACATTTTTCCGAATTTCGAATCGCCTAATACTGAGTTTATTTTATTTATATTCTAATGGAGAATTTTAGGCGTGCGGTGGTTTGATTTTGTGAGGAACGAAGAGATAAGGCGTTGGACGCAGCAAATCTTGGTCACAACTGTCGTCAAGAAAAGGCGATTCAGTTGGCTTGGCCATGTACTCCGCATGCCTCCTGAGAGCCGCCATCAAGCTTGCCTCTTTTACAAGGCATCAGGTTCGCGCCGCCCAGGACGACCACTGCTGACAATTCGTCGGCAGTTCTCGTCAGAACTTCGGGACGCGGATCTGACTTGGGAGGATGCAAGGGAGCTGGCAGCCGACAGAAAAGCCTGGAGACAGTTTGTGGACTCTATATGCTCCACCTAGGGAGCGGATATGGTTTTATTAATTAATTAATATAGAAAGTGGTCAGGTCAGTAGTCGAAATAATCGGCGGGTATGTATAAGGAAATGCATGAAGAGGCGAAGTTTGTTTGTAAAGACAGATCTTTTCTCTGTGCCTACCTCTGCAGTAAGACCGCGTGGTAGTTGGATAGTTTTTTTCGCCCTTCTTTTATCTCTTAAAATAATTTCCTCAAATGACACCCTGGACAAGAGGGATGAGTACAAACTTCATCCCTCTTATTCCCACCCTCACCCCTCTGACGCGCATTTAATAAATTACGCCATGTTTGTTTGCAATTAGTTTGAATTTAGACTCAGACCATCAACTAATAATTGCTCCTTTTTGTCTGCTAAATAATTATCGTCGATTGTTCTGTCCCTAGCTTAAATTTATTTTCGTCGCCCGGATTGCGAATGAGATCGTGAATCACGCTTTGAGACGTGTAACCTTCAAAGCTTTGCTCTTTTCTCGAAATAATCTCAGAAACTTTCATTAGGTAGCTTTAAGCAGCTTTCATGGGCGCACCATTGATTGAAATTGTGATTGTTTCGCAAAATTCCATTTAATTTAAACTGGAATATTTTACACAAAAGGCGTGTAATTAAACACGTTCGTTTTATTTTATAGAGACGTGTTATCAAACACATGTCGCAAAAAGCGTATGTTACGAGCATCAGAGCTTTCAAAAGGTTTTGTTCTTGCCCACGCATGTAAATTTAAACATCCTTTTTTTATTTTTCTGTCACGAAATTAGGAAAATATTGAATTTTGTATTAAAATTTGGAAAGAAAAGGACATTCAATTTTACCACAAAATATATTAGATATATCATACGTAACGTTATAAATAAATTACTTGAATGTTTAAATGATGCGTTTAAATAAAAATGGTTAAAATTTCACATGCGGTTGTTTCTTTTCTGCAGTCAAGATTGATAAACAATGATAAGATTTTATAGAAACCTTGTGAAAACTTATCGTACAAATTCTAATATCGTACTTCATGGTGGAAATCTAATCGTAGTCCTTTGGTAAGTGTCGCGGAATTGGTACATATCCATGCCTTAAGATGTGAAGGTGATTGTCGAAACCGGTTGGAAAAAAATACCAAAAATAAAAGTGATTAAAAAGAAAGTTGTAGTTTTATTTTATATTTTACAAGTTTATAAGATGTGCCACAAAGCAAAAAAAAATATTATTGAATTTTTTTTATATTCAATCCGATTATGACTTCATACCCATTTTAATATCGTTTTCAATTAGTAAAAAGTCTACTTTCAGGTTGAATGAATAATAAAAATGAAAAATATTTGGTTAATGATATTTCCGCCTAAAATGCAAATTTCGTATTTAAATCACATTCTATTGAGGTAAAAAAAAACAACCCTTATCACGTTCCAACCAGTAATCTATCACGGCTGTAACCCCGTATTATATAATTGTTTCATTGTACACGTTCTCATATATATTTAAAAAATAAAGTAAATGGTAGAGCAGTGGTAGGTATATCTCTATTATCTCTGCCTACCCCTTCGGGAAAGCGGCTTTATGGTAAATATGTTAGTTAAAAAGTATATCGCAATTACAATTTTTTTATATAAGCTGATTTAAAAAAAATGTTTGAGTTGAATTTTTTACTCCTTACCCTATTTTTAGTCCCACTAAACTTTCTTTTAAAGTCAACATTAGCTTATACTCGCTTTGCTTTCGCTTAATTTCACCCAAAAAGACTTGATGTAAAAAAACTTACTCCATTTCCAACGAACTCCCCTTAAAAGATTTTAATATTCTTAAGGCTAATTTAATTTACATTTTTATTTCTTTACAAACTCTTTTTTGTACAACTACTTCTCTTAGATTTGATTATTCATTAAGTTGAACGTTACATTCATTTGTATAAATGTATATATTTATACGATTTCTTGATATTTTAACAAACGATGTAAGGAACATATTTGTGTCTAAATAATTACACATTTTTCCCAATTTTAAAATCGCCTTATGTAAAATATCCACACACTTGATCAAAATAAAGGTCGAAATTTATCACACATGAAATAGAGTACTTAAATTAACTAATTTAGTTTCTTGAATGTTTGTTACAGATACTTGTGGCACATTTTATAAACTTTATAAAATAAAACAACTTTGTTTTTAAACACTTTATTATTCATTTTAAAAAACAATTATATTATTTTTTGATATCTCATCAAAGATGAAGAAGAAAATGGAAGTCTGGGCATTTACGGGGCTGACGACCGTCATAGGCTGGTTGAAGTGATCACTTTACACACGTGTAACATTCACCAATTCTACCCATTATTGACAACCACACTGCGCAAATTCTTGGAAATTCTATATATATGAACCAATTTAGAAACCTTGTTCATGAATCACTAGAACTTCACTAGAGACATCTATTGGTGAGATGTAAAGAAGCTTTTTACTAAGCAGAAACTCTTATATTAGTATGTGAGGTCCGAATCCTGGATTATAATCACACACATGAGAAACGCCAGAAAATACCATTTTCATTTTTATTTAAGCTTATAATTTGACCAGATAATTTATTTACAACATTTTGAGTGTGTCCAAATACTTGTTCACAAAATCTGGATTATCTCCAATAACAGGAGTTATTTTCAAAGTACAGTTTATCATAAGTACACTTTAAACGACCAGTTTCAACAAGAACCTTGTCATCATCAGGGTTTATTAAATTCTAAAACATTCTTATATGCGCGCGGCTTCATGCTGTTTTTAGGCTTTTCCATTCGTAGTTGTTATTTGGAGTTGCTATGCAATGCACAATAAAAATAACATTTAGGAGTAAGGGAATGTAATTAACCTTGAGTATTTATGACAAGGTTCTTGTTGAAACCGGTCGTTTAAGGTGTACTAATAATAAAAAAGTGGTTAAAACAAAGTTGTTTAATTTTATAAAAAGCTTTTTGCTTTGCTTACCCCTGTAAATACCCAGACTTCCATATTCTTCTTCATGTATGTAGAGATGTCAAAAAATGTAACAATAACTCCTAAATGTAGAAAACACAGATTTGTGAACAAGTACCCACACAAAAAATGTTGTGAACCATTTTAGTCGTTCAATCAACGAGCCACAGGATATAATTAATTCTTAAAAAATAGTCACGGAGAAACCGCGTTTAAAGTTTAACCGCGAGATTAATTAGTTTATTTCTAACTAATCGCTCATTATACACTCACAGCCGGATTTACATACATTACGAGGGTTAATTTTCCCGGAGTCGGTTAACTGCAAACTTCGCGTATCACGTTTCGCATGCTCGCGTTGGGGTTGTAAAATATGCGGAGTGTGTGACGAAGAGCATCGCCGCTGGAGCAAAATGGGTCAAGGGCTGAATCGGAAGCAAGGCAGGGTCCGCGCGAACTTAACTAACCCGTCACCCGTCAAGGGTTGGTGTGTTGCCACCCGTTGCTACCTGGAACATACCTCGTACCGCGTATGTGGGGGTGGATGGTTAAAATATCAATTATTGTTACAAAGGGGTGGATATCCCAAGCGTTCAAATAATATTATTTTTCGCATAATAAATATATATATATATATATATATATATATATATATATATATATATATATATATATATATATATATATATATATATATATATATATATATATATATATATATATATATATATATATATATATATATATATATATATATATATATATATATATATGTATATATATATATATATATATATATATATATATATATATATATATATATATATATATATATATATATATATATATATATATATATATATATATATATATATATATATATATATATATATATATATATACATATATATATATACATATATATATACATATATATATATATATATATATATATATATATATATATATATATATATATATATATATATATATATATATATATATATATATATATATATATATATATATATATATATATATATATATATATATATATATATATATACATATATATATATACATATATATATATACATATATATATACATATATATATACATATATATGTAAATATATATATATATATATATATTTATATATATATATATATATATATATATATATATATATATATATATATATATATATATATATATATATATATATATATATATATATATATATATATATATATATATATATATATATATATATATATATATATATATATATATATATACATATATATAAATATATATATATATATATATATATATATAAATATATATATATATATATATATATATATATATATATATATATATATATATATATATATATATATATATATATATATATATATATATTATATATATATATATATATATATATATATATATATACATACATATATATATATATATATATATATATATATACATATATATAAATATATATATATATATATATATATATATATATATATATATATATATATATATATATATATATATATATATATATATATATATATAAACAAAAAACAAATTTATGAGGCGAATGTAATTGGGAAAAGAAGCAGATGAAGACCGAGAAAAACATGGCATGATCAGGTATGCCAAATACTTGAAAGTGGTCAGGTTAGGAGTCGTAATAATCGGCGGGTATGTATGAGGAGATGCATGAACGTGGAAGAGGCGAAGAATGTTTGCAAAGACAGAGTGGATTGGCGTTCTATTCTCTCTGCCTACCCCTGCGGGGAAGCGGCGTGATGGTTAGTTAGTTAGTAGCATGTACTAAATGAGTGATACTTCTATAAAAAGCGTTTTTAACTTTGTGATGACACTCCTTATCATTCATCGTTCACTTTGTGTAATACCATTTAAAAAAAAACACGACTTCTATCACTATCAGTTTTGGAAGTAGTGTTTTTTTATGTGGTATTACACAAAGTAAACGATTTTAATATAATAATAGGAGATTTTAATATATTATTATTTTACGCTTAGACTTTAATATATTATTATTTTGATTGTGTCCAAATACTTGTTCACAGATATGGATTATCTCCAATTTTAGTAGTTATTTTTTATATTGTTTTTACAAGTTAATAAAATAAGTGCCCAGACAATCTTATCTCAACATAGATGAAGAAAAATATGGAAGTCTGGGCATTTAAGGGGCTTACTACCGTCATAGGCTGGTTTAAGTGATCACTTTACACACGTGTAACATTCCCAAATTCTACCCTTTATTGACAACCACACTATTCAAATTCTTGGAAGTTCTATATATTTGAACCAATTTTGAAACATTGTTCTTGAATACTTTACTAGAGACATCTATTGGTGAGATGAAAAGAAAACTCAAACTTCTTTCATCTCACCAATAGATGTCTCTTGTGAAATTCTAGTGATTCAAGCAATATATTATACTTATATAGAAGTTCCAAGAATTTGAGTAGTGTGGTTGTCATTCATGGGTAGGATTGCGAATGTTACACGCACATAAAGTGTATTAGGTAACACTCAAAATGTTGTAGTAATACTTGTTTCCTATCAAGTTGAGACACCTATAACTATTAATTAAACTTCCTTCGATACTTAGGTACGTGTATCCGGTTACATCAGTTTTATATCCTGTGTGGAAGAGAACTTCCGAATTAACTTGATTAAATAGTTGGATATTATATTATTTAGCACACATTCGGCGCAGATACCCGGCCGCTCGAGTGATTCCCTTTATTGAGTTGTCTCGTTAGACTTATTGTTTGGTCAACTTCCTAAATGGTGTCTGCCAACTTAGTTCGAGTGACTAATCACGCTGTTACTATCTGTTCGGCGTAGCTATAAAAGAATCAATTTGCTCCCGCGAGGGTTGCTCACCCCCTCAATTCGGTGTGGATAACAGGCCCCTAAATTGGGAGTAGACTATTCAGAGAATGTACTAATATCTATCAAACTTTTATTGATTTGTACGAAACTTTCCTATGTTATCTTCAGATATGGCTTTTTACAATAGTTACCTTACGAAAAAGTGAGCTTTTTATTCAAATGATATTATTGTGTAATATAAATTTATTTAAAAAAATTAAACCCTTGAATATTATAATATAATAACCACTTTAATGAGTTTTATTCGTTTTAATTTTTACCAGGGGATGAAAACATCTGTAAGTTTTCGAAACAAGTCGTATGTATGTATAAATAAAACTCATTAAAGTAGTATATTCAAGTGTTTAATTAAAAAATAAAGTCATTCCACGAAGTTAATGCCGAATCAATAAATAATAAAATATTCATTTAATGTTTTTCCTCTTTTTTTAATACGGCATTAGCTCTGTGAGAAATTTACATTTGAAAAATGGGACAGACGCTGTAAGTTAGGGGGTGAGATTTAGTTTAACGGGATGATAAAAGGTTACTTACCCCCTCCAGTTACTACCCTTTTTTCTAACCCTTATCAGCACCCAATGGTGCATATGGCACTGCATCGTATTGATACAGTGTTATCTTTATCGTTACTTACATGAAGGCAAGGTGATCACTCCTGCGCTTCAGGGACCAGTCCAGGGTAATATTAAATAAATATTTGTGAATTCACGAATATTTATTTTTAACAGCCCTTCGGGAATCGATCACGGGGCCTCCAGTACGGTAGCCGAGCCTACTGACCATTATACTGCGGAGGCGGACTTTATTTAGTTACTACCCTACCACCCTTAATCAGTACCTAGATTATTTATTTATAGCTTGCCAGTTTGTATTTTCAAGTTGACAAGAACATTAGTGGTTCTCGAAGATAGTCGCGTTTACATGAATAAACTCAAAAACATATAAAATTATATTTTGTTTTAAATTTACTGATTCGGCAGTCACTCTGTAGTAAATTTTTTTAATTTTTTAATATTTTTAAACTTTATTTAACAATAATAATAACATAAGGACAATAATAACGTTGAAAATTCTAAAAATGATTAGCAGGAAAACTCACAAACGGTTATATTTTAAAACAATAGAAACTCGTGAAAATATAAATAAAAATAAACCCATAATTAACAATATGACAATGACCAAAGCCCCCCCCCCCCCTATTTTCTATGTTCCCACTAATAAAAAAAAAAGAAACAGCTTCTACCCCTACTTCTACCTCTTCAACATTCAACCTCCCACAACGGACACTCTTAAATTAAGACTGAGCTTCACATACGTTGTTTGAAAATGATGCGGAATGCATTGAAACACGTGTCATAATAGATTTATAGAAATAGTGGTACATATTTACTGAGTAAAACTTAAATTAAAAATGATTAATTTTTATTTTAAAATCACCATGCTTTTCCACAAAGTTGATGCCAAATCGATAAATATAAGTTTTGTATCTGGTTTTGATCAATCACAAAGAAATCGGATCATATTCGATTCACCCCAGTATATGGTATTTCAAAAGCTCCTAATATTTTATATATTTTTTAATATAACAAAGCAACATGTTATCTCTCGAAATCATCCCTCGTAATGTATGTCGCTATAATTAGAACAAAGAAGGCTCCGAAACCATTTCCTTAAAAGCATTTCTAAGGAATGATGCGAAATAATTTTAAAACAGAGAGTCGGAAAAACGTTTTTAATCAGCTTATTCCATTTCTTCTTTTTTACATCATATGCTCATTGCGTTTTCCGAAGAAATTTCTGTACAAATTTGCTTCTTACGTTTAATCTCCATTATTACCCATTAATTTTTTTATGATTTCTATTAAATCCGCTTTATATTAAATTTAATATCGCGTAATTTAATGTAATACATTTTACAAGTACTTGTTTGAGAAGAACTTCTAGCTTTTGTCGTTTTCTTTGATAAATTAATGTGGGGAGATAAATTTTTATTTAATTTAAATGTTGATTGTATTGTAAGGTTATATTTTTTATTATTTCTTTTATTGATTTTTTTTTCAAAATACATATTTAAATAAGACAAAATTGTTGGTAAATATACAATACATTTCAAATATAATGTTTCTACCTCTCTAATAAAGAAGATACTGTGTTTAGAGAGGGAGTTCGTTTTACAATTTTTTTTTTTATAAACAAAGTAAATAAAAATAAAAATTAAAAATAAACAAAGCAAATTGAAAATAAAAAAATATTCTTTGTTATGGAGTCTAGGTAGGGGTTAGTCTTTTATGTTTTTTTTTCATCACGTCGATCAGTTTAATAAAAAATTAAAGGCTGAACCACAACATGTTATCGTACTATACTTCACATATTCATCTAAGATAGCTCAAGTTTTTAAAAAAATTAAATTTTGATATTGGAATTTTACTTAATAACCACTATTTCTCAAAATCTATCTTTTGTGTTTCCATGCATTTACCTTACCGTATGTTCGATACTGAAGCTGAATTAAAGGACATTTGTATCACAATACATTATAAGGTGTGGTGATATTTACCCAATAAAGTTTATTAAAAACGGATTTATATTAATACAACATGACTGCCGAATCAATTAATCAATTTTCAATACCTCCTTTGTGCTCTTTCTGTTGGTTGTTTAAAAAGTATTCATAAAAAATATATGAAATGGCGCTATATAAATTATCCAAATTTATTTAATTAATATTATTTATTGATTTGGCGTTTAATTTGTTTTAATCTCTATTTTAATTTATGTATTAATTTTAAATCAAACACAGATTTTTTTGAGTCTACGAAGTTGTATTATTAACCAAAACACATAAAAAATTATATTGTGACAATTGTTTCGCCTAGTTATGGCATTTTCAAACTAATGTTATTCGTTTGATATATAAATATATATATTTATATTTCTTTAATTTGTCAGGTTGGTAGTTGAAATAACCTGAAAATGGAGTTGTTACCGAGACAATAAATAAGGCTTATATTCGCTCGCGCCATGGAGGGTTCTGACGTAGGGTCAGACGTGAAAATTATTCGGGTGAGAAGGGACGAATTTAGCCATTTGTGGTCTAATTTGATTACCGAACTTCAGGCGGACTTGAACACAAATAACTATAAATAAAGGTGGAATTCAGCCGTCGGTCGCAATCCATGGAAATGGTTTTTTTGCCGCTTTAAATTATCACATTTCAAAATTTAATTAAGCCTAAGTTTTTTACTGACATGTTTTAGTTGAACTACGTTTTTAAAAAAAATACATGTATACCTTCATTATTTTCATATAAGTTTTTGATCTCATCACAGATGAAGAAGAATTTGGAAGTCTGGGCATTTACGGGGCTGACGACCGACATAGGCTAGTTTAAGTGATCACTTTACACACGTGTAACATTCACCAATTCTACCCATTATTGACAACCACACTACTCAAATTACACATGAATGGGTAGAATTGGTGAATGTTACACGTGTAAACAGTGATCACTTAAACCAGCCTATGACGATCGTCAGCCCCGTAAATGCCCAGATATGCATAGTCCCCTTCATCTTTGATGAGATGTCAAAGAATAATATGAAAATAACTCATATAATTGGAGATAATCCACATTTTGTGAACAAGATTTTGGATACATTCAAAATGTTGTAAACTTCATTATTTAATTTATTGTTTCGGCATTGACTTTAAGGGTAAGACATGATGTAATTGTAAATGAAAACACTGGTTTTTTACAACTTGAATTTAATTTATTTTTACGACTAGTTTTGGAAGCTATAGATGCTTGGCACGTTCAGATCAATTAGAACCTAAAATCTGTTGGTGTCAAAAGTCTGCGTAATCGGAGAGCATGTATGGCTAGATGTATGGATGTGAAGGAGGCGAGGAGTGTATGTCAGGACAGATGAGTGTGGCGCTCCATCCTTTCTGCCTACCCCTGCGGGGAAACGGCGTGATGGTAGTTGTAGTAGTAGAAGATGCTTCCATCTTCGGGTCTGAATATAAACTGACGTATAGTTTATATTCGAACCCGAAGATGGGATCATCTGTAGCTTACGAAATAAGTCGTTAAAATAAATATAACTAGTGGTTTAAAACAAGTATTTTCTTGTACAAACCTTCTATAGTTGGGTTGATACAGCTTTTTTTATTTTGCAGACTTTCATTAAATATTTTTAAAATTCTTCCCGAATTATTTAATATACTAGGAAATGCCTGATTTTATCATATTTTTACTGATTTCCGTTTGTCCTGTTTACACCTAGACTGTTAAATTCTTCTTCATCTTTTTTGAGATGTCAATTTAAAATAACTCGCAAGTGGACAAACTCAGATTTGTGAACAAACATTTGGACACACTTAAAATATTGTAAACAACTAACTATACAGTTAATTGAATAAAAGTGGAAAAAAAACTTTTTACTTGTTGTTTTATGATAGGAAAATGGTTCCATGTAATTTGTGTAAGAAAAAAATTGTCTTTGTGGTTAAAAAAAATGTGATGGTTTGTGGTGTTAAACTTTCTATACAAAAATATAACGTAATATTAGTTTTGTTTAAGGAATTTTTATTGTGATCTTGTTTTTTCTGCCATTTGAATAGCCTTGGTACACTGTAACTCTTATTAATAGATCTTTTTTATCTTTGTAAAACTTACTACTTTTTGTATGTGGTATTCAATTTGTATCTTTTTTGTTACAGGTAAGACATGGCCATAGATACACGCTCATTCGCATTTCGGCAAACATTCAGTAAGTTGATTTTTATTTTAAACTAGCTTGTACGACCACACGTTGCAAAAGCTCTGTCTGAGAAAAGAAAGAAGAAAAAAAAGCAGTGGTATTGCGTGTTTCGCTGTAAAGTTTTAGTAGATGGGGGCAGCCATTGGGGCCAAAAAGCTGTTTTTGAAGAAGAAAATAAATACGTGTTTTTTTTCACAGGAAAACAATAAAAAACTATTCGATCACATCGCTATTCGAATTCAACGTTGTTTCAACTTAAGAAAAATTAACACATTGGAAAAACGAATATTACTTTTTATTTTTATTTCTTGAGGTAAATTGAAATAATTAACCCGTACACCATATAGAGTATTTAAAAATCGGTAAAATATTTTTTTGAAAACTTTGCGAATGTTATGTCACAGTAGATTTTTAGAAATAGTGGTATTTAGATACCAAATAAAACTTACATTTAAAATAGAAAGATACTACAACAAAGCGACTGCCGAATGAATTGAAGAAATTTAAGTTTTTTTTCTTAATAAACTTCCCATAGTAAATTCTTTCCTAATTCCTAGCAGGTTTACTGGCTTTCGTGAATTCTTCTTCAAGTCCATTTAACCCTTAGCAGGTATCAGACGAACTTTAATCAAAGAAATAGCGCAAACTCTAAAGATTAAACCTTAATTTACTGCTTCGAATAAAAAAGTGCAAGTCACCGAATTGATTGATGGATTTCTGAAAATTCACTCGCCCCGGAAGTTGTTCACCCAGTTTGGAAAATACTCGAAAAGCTTTCAGGCCTGTATTGCCCACTCTATTAATTCAACGAGAAATAAATTAAATTCATCCCGCTGATTTCACGGCGGATTTCAGTTTTCAGCAATTACTTACAGGAAGGGGGGGGGGGGGGTAGAGAAAATATTTTAAATTCTGGCTTAAAAACGTAATTGTAACTTTGAATCGCCCAGGTAAATAGCGGGATTTTGTGGAGTCTCGTAAAACCCTTTGGCTTCAAGTTTTCAGCAGTTCTGAAAAATATAAACAAGAAATTTTATTCAGGGAAATTGAACCTACATTAAGAATAACCATCTTTTTAATAGATTTATATTATCCACTGACACTTCGTGATGGAATTGCATTTTTAATATATTATTAGATTAAAACTAATATTTTTAGCTTTTCCACTTTATTTTTATTTGACCAGCGACCGGGTTTCGTCGTTACCGACGTCATCAGACTGGTGATGTCGGTAACGACGAAATTACCATCTTATCTCTCCATATTAAAAAAAAAAGTATTTAACGAAATAAATATTACATTTCTGATACACTTTACTTTTATGTGTTTATCTTTATCTTACATGATCTTAAAAATGATTGAATTCTCAAGTTATTTTAATAATAAAAAAACACCACATGTATCATCGTTTTTCTTATTTGAATTTTTATATGAAAAAAATAACCTGCAAAATCCCTTTTTTGTCAAAGGCTTGTTTGTAAGTAGGATAGTAAGGAAAGGGAAGATAGATATGAAAAATACATAACAAATACCTTGACTGAAAAACATGATTAAATCAAATTAGATTCTGTGGGCAACCGTCGATGAAAACATGTGTAGTTTTCGAAACTTGTATGAAATGAAATAAAATTCTAGTGGACTAATACAAGTGTTTTTGACAATGAATATTTTCTTGTTTTTAATTATGTATACATCGTTTTCTGTATTAATGTCGAAATGATTATGATATGAGTTGATACTTGTCGTAGGTACACAACCAGTTTTCGCCTTAAACTTCCTTAATATTATACTCAAACACAGGTGATACTATTCAATCCGCTTTATATTAAATTTAATATCGCGTAATTTTTCACTAGCCATTTTACAAGTATTTATTTGTAAAAAAAACTTCGTTTTGTAATTTCATTCCTTTGATAAATTAAAGTGTGAAAATTTCTATTTTTTTTTACCAATAGATGAATTTTGGATAACATTTTTTTTATATCGCTGCCTGGTGAAATTAATCATCTAAACATCGAATGAAGACTCAAACACCATCAATCAATCCTTTTGTTCTAAAAAAAATACGCTTAAAATTTTTTTAAAAAAATCCTTCACGTTTAAAAAAATTATAAGCGTAAATAGTAATACATTAATTCACAAAAGATTCGTTGTTTTGAAACATCTTCGGATAAGTAAGCTCACATTCGTGTAAAAAAACTTCTGAAAACTTCCCTGAAAGAATTTTAGCTAACTTTTTCAGGATCACGCGAGAAAGTCCTGGTGGATTTTTACCTGAAATTATGTTTTATGCATAACACCCCAATAAAAAGGTTTTTCGTTTGTTTGTTTTCAATCCTAAATATATGAAGAAATTTTAATAATCCTTTCATTTTATCTTCTTCTTCTTCTTGGTGTTGGCCTTGTTGCCTGTTGTTCAGAGGGATAAGCTTCCTGCGATGTAAATTCTCAACTGTCAATCCATTTTTTTTGCATTTTATTATTGCACAAAATACCCAAATGCAGCCGAAAACAGTACCAACAAAATTATATAAACTCAGAAATTAAAAATATCAATAGTCTGCCTTTAGAAATTAAAAATATAAAAGAAACAAACTCTCTAAAAACATACACATTAAACATATACAGACTATACAATAATAATAAAAAAAAACTAAATAAGATAATTCCCTCGCACCGCTTGATATATTGTACATATATCAAGTAATAAATTTAAAAAACCCAGTAATAAATTTAAAAAACAAGTTAATCATATTACTAACAACAACAAAAAATAGTCCCTCTCCAAGCACAAGAGCTTAGTCTCTTTTTTGGAGAGGCTCAGCGTAGCTAAAATATGATTGTATTAAGTAGAAATGTATAAAAAAAATATTAAAAAATGCAACTGTTGTATTAAATAAATAAATAAAATCGTTCATGTCAAATTGGATCAACCTGTATAGCTTTACAATTACCTTTGTATAATACAGGGGTAGTTATTTCCTCATAAATCTTAGCGCATACTACAAACTAATCTCGGTGTATGTATTTTGCATTTCTGAGGCATACGTGATAGCGGTGTTGATTACTTTCGTAATGGATATCTCGGGACCGCTGTCTTCATCGGTCCGCAAAATCGCTCGTAACCTGACTACACAAGCTACAATGGTATTTTCTGGTTAAAGCTTATGTCAACACAGCGGTAAACTTACTTATCACTTAGAAAATTCCAAACAAAAATCAGGGAACATGAATTATGGTTAAATAATAATAATTTTTCATTATTTTTTGGCATCTCATCAAAGATGAAGAAGAATATGGAAGATGAAGAAGAATATATCTGGGCATTTACGGGGCTGACGACTGTCATAGGCTGGTTTAAGTGATCACTTTACACACGTGAAACATTAACCAATTCTACACATGATAGACTACCACCCTACTCAAATTCTTGGAAGTTCTATAAACATGATCCAATTTTGAAAAATTGTACAAGAATCACTAGAATTTTCACTAGCGTCATCTATCGGTGAGACGAAAAATCGGTGAGACGAAAAACCTTTCTTAGTGAGCAAAAACTCTTATATTAGTATGTGAGGTCCGAATCCTGGATAATAATCACAAACATGACAAACGCCAGAAAATATCCTTTTCATTTTATTATTTTAGCTTATAGTAAGTGATCACTTTACACACGTGTAACGTTCACCAATTCTACCCATTATTGACAACCACACTATTCAAATTCTTGGAAGTTCTATGTATTAACCAATTTCGAAACGTTCATTTCACCAATAAATGTCTCTAGTGAAGTTTTAATGATTCAAGAACTATCTTATTATGGCAACATGACCCAGAAAACTATTTCGTAAATTAATTACTCCCATACATTTGGGTCAAATCACTTAATATCGTCATTATTTTTTTAACCTACCTTGAAGAAATTTTTCACAAAAACGGTGCTATGAAAATAGTTTTTTTAAGAAATTATATTATACTTAAATATTGTCATATCGAAAAACCTCTCCAAAAAAAATATGATTATTTTTTACCGACATAAACTCGTGCGTATAACCACTTCTTTGTATTTCTCACACGTACCGATATAAAGTCTTCGTAGTAATAACCGCCATCGCTAAATTTCAGCAGTCGTATATTTGGAGTCACAGCAGGGAACGAAATTAGGGAGGGGAACGGTATTTGGCGACTTATCCTTAGCACATTTTTTTGTGCTACAAATAAAACTGATACACCTGCTTTAAGCTGCTGCGATCTGATGATTGTTCTGTTTTAGTACAAAAATGTATAGTGCACCTCACTAAATCTAGGTGGTGTTAAGTTAAACTTACAGTGTTTAAATTTAGAACGCGAACGACCGCGCTAGAGGTCAGTCGTTCTTCCGCGTGTGATTTTAAAAAATAGGCATACTTATTTATTGGAATTTTACTTATTTTTAGAATATGTATTGAAAAAAAATATTTTGTTGATTTTTTTACTCCTACTCCATACTTTATAATCACTCTATAACATAATTTTTTGACATCTCACATGGATGAAGAAGAACATGTATGAAGAATATACAAGTCTGGCCATTGACGGGGCTTACGACCGTCATAGGTTGGTTTAATTGATCACTTTACACACGTGTAACATTCACCAATTCTACCCATTATTGGCAACCACCCTACTGAAGTTTTATAAACATGATCCAATTTTGAAAAATTGTACAAGAATCACTAAAATTTTCACTAGTGATATCTATTAGTGAGACGAAGAAGCTTTTTTTACTGAGCAAAAACTCTTATATTAGTAAATAAGGTCCGAATCCTGGATTATAATCACAAACATGACAAACGCCAGAAAATATCCTTTTCATTTTATTATTTTAGCTTATAATTTGGCCAGATAATTTATTAACAACATTTTGAGTGTGTCCAAATACTTGTTCATAAATCTGGATTATCTCCAATTATAGGAGTTATTTATCATATTATTTTATCTTAACTGATATCTTTACATATATAGATGTCAAAAAATATTAATAACTTAATTGGAGATAATCTAGATTTGCGAACATGTATTTGGACACACTCAAAATGTTGTTATTTTTAGAACATGCATTGAAAAAATCTTACAACATTTTGAGTGTGTCCAAATACTTGTTCACAAAATCTGGATTATCTCCAATTACAGGAGTTATTTTTTAGGAGTTAGTTTTCTCATCTTTGATGAGATGTCAAAAAATAATATGAAAAAATCTTTTTGTATTTTTTACTCCTTACCTTTCAATAACTCTATAATATATTTTTTGGCATACATTGTTCTTGTACATTCGATTTTTTTCCCTCTGGGAGTCGAATGTCTTTTTAAGTCAGATCCAAAAACCTTTTCCGCTTTTGACGGTAAACATCGCTTAGCAAAATCCACCCTTATTGCCCCGTGAAGTAAAATCGAGATGGCTTGTTTTCCACTCACCTGTCCTTTCGAGGAACAAGACAAAGCTTTTATCTTGAGCTCTGTGAATCATTCTTTTTAACTGTTACAAGTTTGTTGATTTTTTTTTCAACTTGACTGAACTAAAGGTGAATTCAGAATACTACTTTTATCTGCAAAGCTTTTCGTATATAATATGCCGTTTAGGAAGTTTTTTTTATTTACCAAGTATGCATTTCAAAATATGTTATGAATGATTACAATTCTTCTTTCTTCTATTGCTTGGTGTATTGTTTTGAATTACCTAACGTCCAAGTGACTCTGAATCCGCCATAGCTAGATCTACGGCTTAAGCAACATCGCTTATCATGACCCTACTCAGGCTTAAACTTTTTAAGTTTTATAGCCTCTGCCTACTCGTGAGTGGAT